>NC_052049.1:134322846-134502908 GCF_903992535.2 Arvicola amphibius | reverse complement strand
CTTTCTTTCTTTCTTTCTTTCTTTCTTTCTTTCTCTTTTTTTTGGTTGAGACAGGGTTTCTCTGTAGCTTTGGAGCCTGTCCTGGAACTAGCTCTTGTAGTCCAGGGTGGCCTTGAACTCACAGAGATCCGCCTGCCTCTGCCTCCTGAGTGCTGGGATTAAAGGCGTCCAGCTTCTCCCAATTCTTAAGTAATAGTCCTGGAAAACTTGTTCTTTGCTGTGTGGTGATGACTACAGGATCCCATAACCTCTGAAAAAGCTATCAGATAAAGACTAGAAAACCAACCTAAACTGGATCAGTCAATCAGTTCAAGCTGGGACTTTTTTTTTTTTTTCTTTTGGTTTTTCGAGACAGGGTTTCCCTGTAGTTTCTAGAGCCTGTCCTGGACCTAGCTCTGTAGACCAGGCTGGCCTCGAACTCACAGAGATCTGCCTGCCTCTGCCTCCCGAGTGCTGGGATTAAAGGCGTGCGCCACCACCACCTGGCTCAAGATGGGACTTGAAGACTCTAGCCAACCCGATGGTGTTTAAATTTAAGAGGTATTCTGGCTACCAAGATGGTGTCTTCTACCAAATGTTAGAAGAAGCTGAAAAGGCTGGTAATGGGGAGAGAGGAGGAGATGAGGCAGGTAAATAGAAACTAAGGAGAAAGATGGAGGAAAAATATAAAGAGTATGAGTCAGGCAGTGGTGGTGCACGCCTTTAATCCCAGCACTTGGGAGGCAGAGGCAGGCGGATCTCTGTGAGTTTGAGGCCAGCCTGGTCTACAGAGCTAGGTCCAGGACAGGCTCCAAAGCTGCAGAGAAACTCTGTCTCGAATACCCGCCCCCCCCCCCAAAAAAAAGAGTGTGAGTGACAAGAAGAGTTAGACAGAAAGCCAGAGACAAAGTAGTTCTTTTTATCTCCAGAGGTTTCCAAGTTCTATGCTCCAATCCCTTATGATATGGCTATTTTTCCTTTCTTAGTTTTTTGACATGTCCCTACAGTCCTCCAGTAAGGCTATCATAACTTAAACAGCTAAATTACTTGCACTCAAAACAGTGATGATGACCCCACACATATACTGCTCATCTGCCTCCTCTTTACCCAAGGTTTCTTAAGAGGTCATTGAATGACAGGCACTATACTAGATCTTTTTCCTACAGAGTGAGAGAGGAAAAAAAATGAAGGAAAAGACACACCAGAGTCTGCCAGTATGTAATTCTCTGACAAGAATAATACAATGAAATCCTGCCTTAAAAAGAAAAGAAGGAAGGGAAGGAGGTAGGGAGAGAGGGAGGGAGGGAGCAAGGGAGGGAAGAAGGGAGGGAGGAAGGGAGGGAGAAAGGAAGGAAGGAAGGAAGGAAGGAAGGAAGGAAGGAAGGAAGGAAGGAAAGAAAGAAAGAAAGAAGAGGAGTTAGTAAAATAAAGGGCACACAGGATGCAGAAAGGGACAAGAACAAATTTAATTATGCATGCTTGGGCTAAGTTTACAAAAATAACACTACTACAAGTTATTTTGCAAGTGTGGCTATTGTTATATAAACTTTGTACTACTGCACAAAATACACAGCGAATATAGCTGCATATTGATGTATTATATATACTTATTAAACACATCCATTGAGCAAGAGCACATATACAAACCCACTTAGAACATACTTCAAAAAATTTAAGATTTCCAAGACTAATTTCAAGGTTATCTGTACTTGTCACCTTTTATGCTAATTTAGATCCTAACCTCACACACAACTCTTAGTGTTTCTCAATAGGTTCTCTATAAAGAACTGTCACCCTTGAAATCCTAATGTTCTAAAAGAGATACCTATAAACTGATGGGATCTGTGACAACTATTTCTTGGTTTAGTTATCTGAAGATATTGTCTGGGTGCTATCCCAGGCCGGCTTGCTACCAAAGCCCTACAGTGGTAGACCCTTAGTATAGGGAACTTGATGAAGCAACCCACGGATGGGAAACTTACTGTCCAACATTATTATCCTTGCTTTCAGATTTTCAGTATTTTAATTAAGGGCTATGTCTTTGTGGATTACCTTCCTTTATTCTTCCAGCCAGAGTCATGTTGGGAGGATGCTGGGAGTAGGATTAGCTTGACTTTCTCCTTTACATTCTTCTGTCCCTGCTTAGCCCATGTTTGTTTGTTTGTTTTTCTTGTTCCTCAGTTCTCTTAGAGCAGCTCTGCTGTTGGCTGGCAAGTGAATTTCTGGTGACTACAGTTCCTTAGTTACGTCTTAGTGATCCAACCAAATCAGTGTCCCCCCCTCCATTCTTCCTTGTGTTTGACCGTATGCATGTGTGGGGTGGGTCTGGGTAGAAGGGAGGGAAGGGGCAGGATACGTGGAATCTCTAGGGTATAAGGGGGAGTAGGGGGCACAGTTAGTTCTAAGTGGGCTTTTATGGTACCTTTTGTGGGGGTGAGGACAGGTTGGTGTCACACCATCTCCCTCTCCTCAGTCATATAGCTTGGACACCCTGCTTGGCCCTATGGCTGCCTGTTCCTGGGAAAGTTTTTGGAAGGTCATTCAGGACAAAATGGTCATACTGCCATCTGCCCTGGAGTTAGTCTGCAGACAGGGGCAACTTGTGGCTGATCCCAGCCTATAGTGGGAAGTGGGAATAAAAGGATGAGGGCAGAGAAGGGCTCCTTGGAACAGGTCTGAAGTACAGTATGAAGCTCTGGGGAATCGGGAGGTGAAGAAGACTGGGTGGGAGGACCTTCCAGAGAGGATGCAAGGGAAACTCCCTGTTGTTGACATGACTGGGGTGGGTGGGAGTTGTCATTGCCAATTGAGCTACTGGTTCTAATGAATCGCATTCAGAATATTCAGTAGAGTTGACACTGTAAGGGTTGGGGAAACCCAGCTCATCTTTTCTTGGGGATGGGGGAAGGCAGGAGAACGCTCCTTCCTCCTAAGCCCTTAGTGTATATACTGAGATTTATTTATTTGTTGGTTTTTTGAGACAGGGTTTCTCTGTAGCTTTGGAGTATGTCCTGGAACTCGCTCTGTAGACCAGGCTGGCCTCAAACTCATAGAGATCCGCCTGCCTCTGCCTCCCGAGTGCTGGGATTAAAGGCAGCGGGTGCCACCACCACCCATCCCTGTGTACTGAGTTTTAAATGACAACATTCATCCTACTGACATCTTTGTCATAGGGTTACTATTGCTATGATGAAACACCATGACTAAAAGGCAACTTGGGGAGTGTGGTGGCTTGACTAAAAGTGGTCCCCATAGACCCAAGGGAAAGATACTTTTAGGGGGTGTGGCCTTGGCGGAGTAGGTGTGGCATTGTTGGAGAAAGTGTATCAATGCAGGGGGGTGGGCTTTGAGGTATTGGATACTCAAGCCAGGCCAGTGTGTCTCAGTATCTTCCTGCTGCCAGATGTAGAACTCTCAGCCTGCACACTGCCATGTTTCCCACCATGATGACAAGGGACTAAACCTCTGAAACTATAAATCAGCCCCATTTAAATGCTTTCCTTTATAAGAGCTGCTGTGGTCATAGTGTCTCTTCACAGCAACAGAAATCCTAACTAAGACAGGCAGGAAAGGGTTTATTTGGCTTCACTTACCCTGAATCAAAGTCTATTGAGGAAAGCCAAGACAGGAACTTAAACTGGGCAGGATCCTGGAAGTACAAGCTGAGGCAGGGGCTATAGAAGTACTGCTTACTTGTTTGCTCCTTATAGTTTGCTCAGCCTGCTTTCTTACAGAACCCAGGACCACCTGCCCAGAGGTGACAACATCTACAATGGGTTGGGCCTTCCCCTCCCCAACCACTAATTAAGAAAATGTCCTAAGGCTTGCCAAATCCCTGTCCTATAGAGTCATCTTCTCAACTGGAATTCTCTGCTCTAGTATGACTATCTTGTGTCAAGCTGACATAAAATTAGCCAGGACACCCTCTTACCCATCTGTATTTTACTATCAAATCCATACAAGATAATACAGTTTAAAAAATACCAACTCTTTAAAGTATAACCTTCTCTCTGTTTATAAGCAAATCCTCATTTTCAAAACAGAAAATATTTAATGAAAATGCAAACATGAAAAGACTAAGGTAACAGGTACAGTCACATGCACCTGTAGTCTCAGCTACTGGGGGGGAGGGGGCTAGGGCAGGAGGCTCCCTTGAGTCTAGGAGTTAGTGAAAAGATTAAACTTTCCTTTAAGATACTTTTCTGAAATGTAAATGCTAGTTTTCCCCTCAGGCCTTTACATATATGTACACACACACACACACACACACACACACACACACACCCCTCCATCCCCCTTTTTAGGTAGAAAAGTAGTAGGTTTAGGCAGCTATATTAACTGAGCTGCAATTGTTGAGAATGGACAAGATATTGTTTGTAAACTGATTTGATATTAAAGAGTCCAAAAAAATTCTTTGGCTATTTATAAGCTACTTATGTCTCAAGATCTGAAAAGTGATAGCTATTATAATTCAACTTGTTTTGTATCTATAAAGACTGGGGTTCGATCCTTAGCTCCCTCCTCCCTGAAATAAACCAACTAAACCAACCCATGGATCATCATCAAAACACTGCAATATTTGTGTCTATATCTATATAGTATGTGTGTGAATATTCTCTGTATATGTGCCCATGCTTGCTAGTGTACTATCAATAATTAAGTTATATGTAAACCATATTACACAAAAAGATTTAACAAAGAGGAGGTCTGGCTTGAAAGTAGACTCAGAGGTGTACGGTAAACAATAGCACAAAGCAGCTGAGATGAAAACCAAGTGTACACTATGAAAATTATAAAAAGGCAGATTTTTTAATCAAGATAGGTAATTCCAAATATCTTTTAGTTTCCAACATTGAATTTTACACCTCAAGAAATGGTAAATGGTATGGCTAGATAGAAATCAAGCAGATACACAATTATTTATTAAGAAAATTCAAAAGAAGGGGCTGGAGAGATGGCTCAGCAGTTAAGAGTATTTGTTGCTCTTCCAAAGGACTTGGGCTTGATTCCCAGGGCCCACATGGAGACTCACAACTATTTGTGACTCCAGTTTGGCCAGATCTAAGACCTTTTTCTGGCCTGTGAGGGCAACAGGCACATATGATGCACATACATACATACATACATACATATATGTATATATATTCAAACACTCATATGCATAAAATAAAAATAAATAAATCTAAAAATGTTTTAAAGAAAATTCAAAATCTATTCTTGCTCTAGGGCAGCAGTTCTCAAACTGTGAGTCAAACCCTTTGGGGGGGGGTCACATATCAAATATCTGACCTATCAGATATTTATATTATAATTCATAGCAGCAGTAAAATTACAGTTATGAAGTAGAAACAAAATAGTTTTATGGTTAGGAGTCACCAATGTTATCATTCTGCTGATCTTCTCTGCACCTGGGTACCCTGTCCGCTCTCTCTCTGTATGGCATATCTGTCTGTCTCCTGCTCACTGCGGGCCTCAGGTCAGTGTCATGAATGGTAACAACCACAACATGAGGAATTGTATTAAAAGGTCACAACATTAAAAAGGTTGAAAGCCATTGCACTAGGGTAAATTGTAAACATTACCAAAGTTTTCCTCATCATGGAAAAGTCTGGCCACTTGCTAGCTGCAGAGAAGAATATTAAAACAACATACACTCCAGTTATTTTAAGAGCACTGGGTAAAACTGAGTAGAGTTGTACACCTGTAACCCCAACACACAGGAAGTAGACAGAGAATGACTTCAAGTTCAAGAACAGCCTGAGGTACACAGAAAAACTCAAGGTCAGCTTAGGACACTACCAAAACCAACCAACAACAACAGAAAGAAAGGGGCTGGAGAGATGGCTTAGCAGTAAAGAGTACTGGCTGCTCTTTCAGAGGACCCATGTTAGCTTCCCAGCACTCACTGGGCAGTTGACAAACTGCCAGTAACCTCACTTCCAGTAAACCTGACACCCTCTTCTCGTACCAGGCACGTACAAGGTATAAAACATACATGCAGGCAAAACACCCATAAACATAAATGAAAAGAAAAAAGCTGTTGGGCAGTGGTGGTGCACACCTTTAATCCTAACACTCAGGAGGCAGAGATAGGCAAATCTCTATGAGTTTGGGGCTAGCCTGGTCTAGAAAGTGAGTTTTAGGACAGTCAGGGCTGTAACACAGAGAAACCCTGTCTTGAAAAATCAATCAATCAATCAATCAATAAATAAAAATAGAAAAAAAAGAAAAAATTAGTGTGTAAGCTCAAAAGTGAAAAAAAAGAAGACAGAAAACACTATTGAATTTCATAAAAAAACGTAGAAGACGCTGCAGAGATGGCTCAGTGGGTGAAGTACTTGTGTGTAATCTAGTGATAGGGAACTCACTGGCCAGCTAGTCTAACCAAAATGGTGAGGTTCACTGAGAGATAGTTTCAAAACATAGGTGAAGGGCAATAAAGGAAGACATACAACATCAACTCTAGCTTACATACACCAAAACCAAACAAATAATAATAATAAAATGCAGAAGATGTAACTTTTAGATGATTGCCCAGAAGAGACACGGGGATAAAAACCAACAAGAGTCTTCCAGACAGCGAGACGTGGCCTGAAGAGAACAGAGCCCTCCTATTCCCATTAGCAGCAAACAGACATACAAAAGCAGGGCTTCTAGTTTTCCTTTGCTGCTTTTTTTTTGTTGTTGTTGCTGTAATTTTGTAAGGCAATTTTTGTAGCACCCCCCTCTTTTCTAATGTTCTTTGTGTAATGTTTCTTTACGGAGAATGTCCAAACCTCGAGACTACAGTGTTCTGTGTTTAGAAAGAACATAACTCCAACAGCACAGATTTTATTCTCATATGAACAACCTTTTCCACAGTTGAACAGAGGGTCTTGCACCTATCAGGCGTTTATTGCTAGCTCTGTTTTTGCATTTTCAGATGATGTGGTCTCAAACTGTTGGGCTCAAGTGACCCTTTTACCCCAGTTTCCAATACTGCTAGGATTACAGATGTGAACCACTTGGCTTTATAATAAAAAGAGAAGATTGGCCTGCTCTGGTGGCTCTGTCTGGAAGGAATTATAGAAGAGACAGTGGAAACTGGCCTGGTCACTTCCCCATGCCCACTCAAATATCTGCTAAGTTGAACCACGCATGTTTTAACCTATGTCTGGTATTTTAAGATGTGTTTAAATGTTTTCTTTCATAACTAGGGTAAGATAGTTGTCACCCTGAAAATTTTGAAACTTACAACATTATTACAACTGCAGGTGTTATGGCTCCACCTGCAGTTCTAGCACTTGGGAGGCTACAGCAGAAGGACTTCCCGGACTGCGCTACATAGTAAGTTTCAAGCCAGCTGTGGTGACAAAGTAAAACCCTATTTCAACCAAACCAAACCAAACTAGACCAGATAAATATTATCACACTAGGAAGAACACCAAAAGCAAAATCTGAGAAGCAGATGTGGGGGTGCACACCTATAATCTAGCACTTAGGAGGTGACAACTGGAGCAAGAAGGAATCTTGGCTAGCTTGGGCTTTGAATCCCTGTCTCAACCGATCAACATAGCCTTAGTGTTCTTTGAGAATCTATAATGGATTCCAAAGGATAATTCATTTTTTAAAATGTATGCATCAAATTCTATGACGTCTTAAACCATACAATTATAGAGGTTACATATGTGGTAATTCTATTACAAAATAATACAGAAATGTCAGAGAAGAATCAAGGACAGGAAGAGATAGTTCAAGTTAGAGAGAAGGGCTAAAGATAAGCACGTTCGGCAAATAAGTCATCATGTGGAAGAACTATTTCACATGGAGAAAAACAATAGAATAACTAGAAATAATCTGGAAGCCCTGACTTAAAATTTGAGTGTTATTGTGAACATACAATGTTTCTCAATGAATATAGTCTAGCTATATATGGAAAAATAGTATATGCAGATATTTATTTATAAATAAACAACAAAATCCCATCAACTTTATTCTCAGGCTAGAGAAACAAGTCTTAAGTTATACACATATTGTTAGAACTTAGTTTTCAGTTAGAATTTAAAAAATTCTACTTTATTATTATTAGTTTTGTGTGTGGGTGGTACATATGTCTGTGCACCATATGTGAGCCTGGTGCCCGAAGAAGCCAGAAGAGGACATGGAATCCCCTGGAACTGCAGTTACAGATGGTTGTAAGCCACCATGTGGGTACTGGAAATCAAAATGGGGTAAATCCCCTGGAAGAGCAGCCAGTGCTCTTACTGCTGAGCCATCTCTCCAGCCCATACATGACTCTTGTAAATGAACAAAACAATGAGTAAAACCCCAGCATTGCATTTTAGGATTTATTTCAATCAAAGCTCTAAAGCACAACATACAAATGACCAATCCTTTTCCCTCTGGTATATAAAGGGACAAATTTCAAATCCTCATAGCATGTGTGTTTTAAGCAGGTGAAAACATCTAAAGGTTGACCTGTGGCAGGGTTACAACACTAACAATCCCTTCTTAACTGCACCTCCAAGACCAGTGAACAAGCAACGTTTGGTGGGTCACATAGATCACCTATCCAAAAACTAGGGAGATAAATGGTCTAGGAAAGGAGGCAAACCAGACAAACTTAATTAAGGTACCCAACTAAGTAGTATGTTAAATAATGGGAAGAAATAAAGGGACTTACCTGCACTGCCAAGCTGTTTATAAAACCTGTACTCTAAATGAAGTTGTGGAGCACGTGATTTTATTGGTTCCTGAAACCCAAACAGAAAAACTGTGGTCAAATTTCAAGAAATGGGCTTTTTTTTCCCAATCTCAGATTTTTCAGAATGAACAGGGCTAAGATCCTTTCATGTTCTTGAGATGATCTGCACATGACAAATAAGGCCCTTAATAAAAAACAAAACTACAACAACCACCACAACCAAAATTCCTTGAACTTGTACACTCAACAAGGATGCCTACTATCAAAGCAGAAGGGGAGTTTTAGTACTATGGAGAAACTAGAACCCTTCTGTGTTGCTAGCCTTAATTTAAAATGGTGCAGCTGCCAGTACGTCCACTTTTCCAGCACAGAAGAAATGAAGTCAGGAAGATGAGGTGTGCAAGGTTATCCTTGGCTACATATCAAGTTCAAAGAAAGCTTAAATTACATGACAGCCCACCTCAGAGAACAAAATGAATGAACGGATGAATGAATGGAATGGTGCAACTGAAGATGTTGTAGTCAATCAATTCTACTTCTGGGTACAGCTCATAAGCATGTGCCACCACAAACGGTTTTATGTGGTGAGGAGAATCAAAGTCAGAACTTCATGCATGCTAGGCAAGCATTCTACCAACTGAGTTACAGCCCGGCTCTTCAAACATTTATTATATTTTTGTAATAGCAACATTTGAAAACTTCCATTTCAGAATACACAATAAATTATTGTTATCTAAAAAAAAGAACAAAAAACAAAAAACAAAACAAAACAAAACAAAAAAACCCAACAGTCTATTGCTGGGTGGTGCATGCCTTTAAACCCAGCACTCGGGAGGCAGAGGCAGGTAGATCTCTGTAAGTTGGAGGCCAGCCTTGTCTACAAGAGCTAGTTCCAGGACAGGCTCCAAAGACACAGAGAAACCCTGTCTCGAAAAACCAACCAACCAACCAAACAAACAAACCAAACGGTCTATAAACTGTTTTCTTAGAACACAGAATCTATAAATCACAGAACTCAGAAGCTTCTTTCAAATTACCTAGTTCATTTACCCTTTGCTTTTAGGAAAGTTTAAGCTAAATAAATTCAGACATTGAGTATTTTATATCTTCAAGGAACTCCACGAAAGACAAACTCACAGGGTTCCACAATCACTAGAACTGACTTTGTGTTTCCCATGATTATCATAATTAAGAGAAATGCACATAATACCAGATAGTCACTTGACTGCTCTCTTCAGATAGAAGAACCACTCTTCATTTGATTATGTCATCTACTTTATCACCAACAAAGTAGCCAGTTACAGAATGTGTTTAATAGCAAAACCACCAGCAATAATTTCATGAGAAACAGAGGGGACAGAATGAGATGAAATTAGAGCTGGAAAATTACTTCCCAGCTCCAAAGAGATAATTTCTAGAGAATGGCAAAGCACGAGGGAAATGAATTTAAAAGCCATAGGATTGTTACTTGAATTTCATGCTAGAAACCTTAGCAGAAAATATTCAATATGACCTTCAATATCTTAGTAAATCTTCAATAAATAAACAACAATTAATCTTCATAAACACTCAGTGTTGAAAGTGAGCTTATACCTCACACTTAGTCACGAAGGACATTGTTTTGTTAATCACAGGAATGCACATCCTTCAGCTAGTCTCTTGAGCACATGGCTGAAAACTATTCAAGCAAATATGGCTTCAGGACCTGTTCTGGAAGCATTAAGAACAGAAAGTCTGCCAAACATACAAACAGCGGTTTTGAGAAAAGCAGCAAGATGAATAACTTGCTAAGTAGCTGAGAATGATCTTGAAGTCCAGGTCTTTCTCTACCTCCAATACCTCCTGAGTACTGGGACTGCAGCTGTGAAACAGACAGACACCTTACTGGTTTTTGTCATTGCTGTTTTTCGGGGTGTGGTGGGGGCTTGATCTCTCATTCTACAACCCAAGCTAGCCTAGAACTTTCAGTGATCCCTTTGCTTCACCTCCCAAGGGCTGAAATTACAAATGGGAATCATCACGTCTGGTTATTTGTATATGTGTTTAAGATTTATTTTTACGTATGTGTATGTGTTTTGACCTCTGTACATATGTATGTATGTATGTATGTATATCTACATAAGAGGGAGCTGGATCCCCCCAGGCTGGAGTTTCAGGTAGTTGTGAGTTACCTGACATGGGTACTAGAAACTAAACTACAGTTCTCTCCAAGAAATTTACTGTTTGTTCAGCCACCTCTGCACTTCCTACTTTGCATATTTTAAGTAGTCTTCAGTTATTTATGATGATGATGATGTGTGTATAGGGGAGGAGTACAGGTGCCACAGCGTGCGTGCGTGTGTGTGTGTGTGTGTGTGTGTGTGTGTAGGTTAGAAGACACTTTGGGGAACCTTCCACATTTATGCAGGTTCTGAGTATTGAACACAGGTTATCAGGACTGCATAACAAGCATATATACACATACAGTTCTACTTTATGAATTTTTAAATGTTCATAAAAACTAAAGGAACAAGAACTACAATGAAGATCCAAATGAAGTAGAATTGAGGTGTTAGCACAAGCCTTTAATTCCTGCACTAAGGAGGCACAAGCAGGCGGATCTCTGGATTTGAGGCCAGTCTACAGAGCCAATTCCAGAACAACCATAGCTACACAGAAACCCTGTCTCAAACAACAAAAAACAAACAGCAGTACCAAGTTTACTGCAATTCTGTAGTAGATGTTGATTGCTTATGAACAGAGAGCTGGCCATCTGCCAGAATCACAGCTATTCTGGAACATGCAAGCCTGCCTGAAATCCTAGATCAATGCTAGATGGCTGTCTTATGCAATGAAAGGAGATCAGTTACTATTGCTCTATGTCCCTTGAATAAGCTCAACAGCAAGGGATGAAGCCCACAGATATAACTGCTATACTCTAAACAGGAACTCATCTCAGCCTTTCCTTTCTGCCTTCCTCCATCTTCTAGCCTTCCTTGGACCCCAGGACCCCACCTATATTATAGTGGCACTCTACAACTGAGATATAACTCCAACCCAAAAATCTACTTTTTATATTGCCCACACAAAGCGGAATAAAGCCTGATAAAGATAAATGAAGAAAAAGTGAAATGTCTGTCAATGATATTACTAATGTTATAGAAACATATCTATATAGTCCAAAGTGTTAAGAACATGATAGAAGAAATCTAGACAGAAAGTCTCAAAAGAAGCCTTGAAAAATAATGTCAAAAATATAGTAGTAAAACAGAAATTTAAAGGTGCAAGTTTTTACATTAATTTAGGGTGTTTTTTTCTCAAATGTTATTTTGTTTTGTTTTTAGCTTATTGAAACAGGGTCTCACTGTACTTACTATATATATAGCTCAGGCAGGCCTCAAACTTAAAATACTCCTACCTCTGCTTCAACAGTGCTCGAATTACCAGGGGCCACTAACACACTTGGCTGTGTTTTGAGTACTTCTTGTTCAGTAGCTGGTGTAGGAGGTCCTTCTGTATTTGTGTTGATTTCACTGGTTGAATAAAGAAGCTGCATTGGCCTTTTGATAGGGCAGCCCTTGGGTGGGCGGAGTAGACAGAACAGAATGTTGGGAAGAAGGGAAGTGTGGCAGATGCCATGCATCTCCTGCCCAAGACAGATTTTGGTTAAACTCATGCCGGTAAGCCATGACCTCATGGTGAACACAGATTAATAGAAATGGGTTAATTAAGATGTGAGAGTTAGCCAATAAGAGGCTAGCACTAATGGGCCAGGCAGTGTTTAAATGAATACAGTTTCTGTGTAATTATTTCAGGGTTAAGCTAGCCAGACGGTGGGACACAGTCCACCGCTCTCCTTACTACATACAAGTAGCCTCAGATAATATAAGATTATACTGTGTGAAAAAGAAGTCAAACCACAAATGCACTAGAGCATACCTTCCCAGAACTAAATTTCTTTACAAAAAAACAAGTAGATAAACCCTTACTTGATCATCTTAAAAGATATTTGACCAGAATCACTACATGTGCTCTTTCTTTGTTTCTCTTTCTCTTCCTCCTCCTCCTCTTCTTGTTTTTGTTTTTGTTTTGTTTTTTTGAGATAGGGTTTCTCTGTAGCTTTGGAGCTTGTCCTTGAACTTGCTCTGTAGACCAGGCTGGCCTCGAACTCACAGAGATTGACCTGTCTTTGCCTCCCACTTGCTGGGATTAGAGGTGTGCGACACTACCACCTGGCCATTCTACTTTATTCATTACCTGCTCTATTTCTTCAAGAATTCTAAGTCAAAGACAAAAAGAAACCAGCATAGTTGCACAATAATCCCAGCACTGAGGGTGCTGAAACACAAGAGCTGCCATAAATTTACAATCAGTCTGGCTACCCATTGAGAACGGGGTCAGTCAGGGCTGAAAAGTGACCCTATCTCAACAAAACAAAACAAAAAAACCAAGCAGGAAAAAGAAAGACACGTGTGTGCTGGTGACACAGGTTGGTGGTAGAGTGCTTGTCTAGCATACATGAAGTCCTAGCTTCAAGCTCTATTATAACAACCAACAACAAAAATAACCCCAAACCTGAACATAGTGGCACAAACATGAAGTCTCAGCACTTGAAAGGAAGCAGAAGGATCAGGATACCTCAGGTATACATTGAGTTTGAGTTTTAGGCCAGCTTGAGTTACAGGAAACTCCTCAAAAAGGGGAACAGAGCCCAGAAAGTTCCAAAGGCACCGCTTGTCCTAAGTCCTGATACTTGTCCTCTCCTTTGTAGAGAAACTAATCTGGCAACTGCTACTCTTTCAGAAAAGAATCCTAACAACCCCACAAATTGACAAGCTAAAGAAGATAAAAAGCCTAAGCAAGGCTATAGGGAATGTTTTTGTGGGAGTTTTGTTGTTTCTTGAAATAGGGTCTCAAGGCACAGAATAGCCTCTAAGTAGGTGTATATCTTGCCCACCCCTTGATGTGGGATTCCCCTCTGAATGCTGTGAATACCGTTGGTTAATAAAGAAGCTGTTTCAGCCAATGGCTTAGTAGAACAGAGGTAGGTGGGGAAAACTAAACTGAATGCTGGGAGAAAGAAGGCAGAGTCAGAAGAAGCGAAGTAGCCCTGACAGAGACAGATGCTGGAACTTTAAAAGGTAAGACACAGCCTAACGGCAATACACAGATTAATAGAGATGTGTTAATTTAAGATATGAGTTAGCCAGAAATATACTTAAGCTATTGGCCAAACAGTATTGCAAATAATATGGTTTCTGGGTCATGATTTCAGGGCTGAAGAGCAGGGAACAAACAAGCGGCCTCCTACAACAACCCCTCCTCCCCAAATTATTGGGATTACAGGCATGCGCCATTATAAATAGTTTGACAACGTTTTGTTTTGTTTTGTTGAAGCAGGGTCTCACTGTGTAGCCCTGGCTAAGCTGGAACTCACTATGAAGACCTTGAATTTACAACGATCTACATGCTTTTGGCTTAAACTCAAACTCAATATAAACCCAAGGATGACACTGACCTCCTGATCCTTTTGCCTCCTTATTTAAGTGGTGGAATTAAAAGCATGTGCTGAAAAGTGTGTGGAGTCATACCTGGCTTGATAGGTTTTTAAAGCAATGGTTCTCAACCTGTGGGTCATGACCCCCTTGGCAAACTTCCCTTTCAAAAATATTTATATTATGATTCATAACATTAGAGAAATTAAAGCTATGAACTAGTAATGGAAGTAATTTTATGCTTGGGGTAACTATAGTATGAGAACTGTATTAAAGGGTTGTAGCGTTCGGAAGGTTGAGAACCACTGTTTTAAAGCATCAATGAGATGGTCAGACTTGGTTTTCTGTTGGTAAATAGACCAATAAATGCCATATATTTAAAAAATAGATGTCACCGAATGGTGGAATGGCATGCCTTTAATCCTAGCACTCAGGAGGCAGAGGCAGGCAGATCTCTGTGAGTTCAAGGCCAGCCTGATCTACAGAGCTAGTTCCAGGACAGAGCTACACACAGAGAAACCCTGTCTCAAACATACATACATACATACATACATACATACATACATACATAAAAATCAGTTTTAAAAAAAAAAGATGTCAAGGGGCTCCAGAGAAGTGCTGACTGGTTTAGAGCAGTTGTTCTTAAAGATGACCCAGGATCAATTCCCAGCATCAGCAAATTAGTACACAAGCATCCAGTTTCAGGGGACTGGAACACTCCCTTCTGGCCTCCATGGCACCAGGCATACAAACAGTGTGCACAATACAATCAATTAAGTTTGACTTATCTTTGCTATTGCTACAGTTAGTACCATTTATATGGCATTACACAATATATAGTGCTTTATCATTATAACATCCTGATGCAGGAAAAATAACTACTTGGCATCATATACACAGTAAAAATAGCATGAGCATTAATGTGAATGCCTACAATGGCTTTCTGTAAGACATTAGCATCAATACACAAAGACCACAAACACACACACATTCTACTCACCAGTTTAATGGCTACATATTCATTGGTGTAGAGATTTTTACCTAAGGGAAAAAGAGAATATATACATTTAGTGACATTAGCTTACAAGGTCATGAGAAAGATAGATTTTTCTAACAGGGCTCCTGTATTTGAAGACTGAGCTAAGTGAAAAGCTAAACAGATAATGAGAACCAGCAGGACTAGGACAAAAACAGCTTGAGAATCTAAATATGTAAGCTACACAAGAGACTCTTGTTTGTTTTAAAATGGAGAAAACCAACCAAATCTACCTCCTCTCATCAACAGATCTATGACTCTGAATGACTATATATGGAGCAGCATAAATATTAACTAGAAAAGCAAGAGAGCAGAAGTAAGGGAATGCATCTGAATGTCTTAATACCTAGCATATACTAACATCATCGGTTCAACTAAGTCACACTCAGTTCTTGAACTTCAGAGAAGATAACCTAGCTCTTTGCATAGTCCTGTGTATCTGATTAAACCTCAGTCAATAAATTATAAAATGTGATGATGTTAAGACAAAAATATGAAAGAGTACATAGAAGAGTCTGGATAATATAGAAAATACATTTGGGTACAAACAATATTTCATGTCAGAAAGTGGCCTGAAGAATAAAGGTCACTTTCTTTATTTAAATAAAAAAAAATCCAGGTTGGATAGGGTGACATACCATTAACCCCAGGTGTGGGGAGGGCAGTAAGTAGGCAGGTGGATCTCTGTGAGTTCAAGGTCAGTTTGGTCTACATTAGCAGTTCCAGGCCAAGTAGAACTATATAAGACCCTATCCTATCTCAAAAGAAAAAAGAAAAAAAAACTTTTAATTCATTTGATCATGTGCATTTAAAAATAGGTCCACAATTTTTTAAAAAAAGTTTTTAATATTATAAACTTGTTTTAATGTAAATGTATTTCTTTAACTCTACAAGTGAAAAAAAAATTTTCAAGAACAATGTGTCTTATTTGTTCTGCAGTTTAGTAAACAGAGGCCTTGATCTATCACGATATACTCTTGGGTGTGTGCACTACAGGAAAGGAGTACACATGCACGGCTATCCACAGGTTGTTTCTAATGAACCTTTCTGGCTTTTACCACTTCTTCTCATGCATCATATTCTCTAGTTGTTTGAGTCCAGTCAGAATACCAGACTGAGCCCGGTGGTGGTGGCGCACGCCTTTAATCCCAGAACTCAGGAGGCAGAGGCAGGCGGATCTCTATGAGTTTGAGGCCAGCATGGTCTACAAGAGCTAGCTCCAGGACAGGCTCCAAAGCCACAGAGAAACCCTGTCTCGAAAAACAAAACAAAACAAACAAAAAACAAACAAACAAATGAACAAAAAACCCAGAATACCAGACTGCATTTAGGAGCATTTCCTCTTGTTTTTAGTGTGTGTGTGTGTGTGTGTGTTTTGTGATACTGGGGATAGAATTCAGGGTCTTCCACATGCTGGGCATGCCCTGGACTACTACTGATCATCCCCAGCCTGAAAAAAAAATCTATTGTTTCTTCAGAATTTTTTTAGGTAGGCATAGGGTCTCATTATGTAGCACTCAACAGCCTGGAGCTGGTTTTTTATATGAGGTTCAAGAAGCTTAATAACAAATGAACATCTAGTTTCTAGAAAAGTGAAATGTCATTTCTTCTTTTTTTTTTTTTTTAAGACAGTATCTCACTATATAGCCCTTGTCAGTCTTCCTGGTCATCTAGATCAGGGTGGCCTTCAACTCAAGATCCATATGTCTTAGCCTCCCAACAGTGGTAGGACTAAAGGCATATACAACCACACCCCACTATATCTATCTATCCCATCCATCCATCCATCCATCCATCCATCCATCCATCCATCCATCCATGTTTGGAAACAGGCTCTCAAAATGTAGTCCAGGCTAGCCTTGAATTCATAACAATCTTCCTGTCTCAGTCTCTGAAGAGCAAAGAGACAGGTAAATGCCAGGTTTGTTATATATATATTTCTTTTTACCTTAGGGAAGTGGTGTGTTTCCTAAGGACAAGAATGTTTAGAGTCTCTCTCTCTCTCTCTCTCTCTCTCTTTCTCTCTCCTCTCTCTCTCTCTCTCTCCTCTCTCTCTCTCTCTCTCTCTCTTTCTCTCTCTCTCTCTGTGTGTGTGTATGTGTGGGGGGGAGAGCAAGCATGTGTGTGCATACTGAGGATTAAATTTAATGCTTTATCAATTAGGTTTGGTAAATGTTCTATCATTTAGCTACATCCCTAATCATAAATGCTTCTTATATCCCCAGCAACTAATGGAGTATCTGACATAGAGTAACAGATGTTTGCTAAAGTGAAGCAAATTGACTTGTTCCTAGCTTGTGGGTCCAATGACTATGAGGAGATTGGATCAGGAAAGGCTGACTTGAATTAGTCAGTCTATGGATTAGTTCACTGGTGGAGTCATAATTTTATGGCACTATTGACAGATAATAAAAACTAGCATATGGAGTCTGATAAAAGGAAGTCAGTCACCAGGACATAGTTTTGAATGGTCTATCTAGTTTGTGGAATCTTTTTTGTTCTCTCTCCCTTTCTACCAGACCCAATGGTGCACAGCTCTGCTGTACTATACCATTTACAAATATGTTTCGCCTCACCACCAGCCTATAGCAACAAACCCAGGGAATCAAGAACTGAAGCATCTGGAACCATGAACTAGATAAACTCTCCTCCTGCATGCTCTTTATGAGAAACTGACATATGGGTAAATTTTTGCTCCATTCTTCAGCTTGCTGAGAATCACCAATAGTCTAATGCCAGGGAAAAAAAATAAAGTGGTATTTTAAAAGTGTTTTCTTTGCCTTACTGTATAAGACAGAAGAGATTAACTAGAAGAAAAACAGGACATTTTCATAGCAGGGCATTTAAAGAACCACATTTGTGGCACAGAGTAGTTATAAAGATTACATGAGCATGTGAAAGTACTTTGTAAACTGGGAAGTACTAAATAAATCCTATTTTAATTATTATTTTAAGTATGAGTCTTTAAAAAACACTAAAACATATAAAATCTATATGCCAGATATTTTGAAGAGGGAAAAAACTAACTACCTTACCTATTGCATTTAATAGGAGATAAGAAAATAAGGGTCAAAAATTATGTCCTCATGCCAACTATGGTATGGTAGTCCACCCTTTTCATCTAGTGCTCGAAAGGTAGAGGCAAGAGGATCATTTGTTTAAGGGCTACATAAGATCTTGTCTTGAAAAAGAGAAAGGGTGAACAAGAATCAACAAGAGATGGGGGAAGAAGGACGAGGAAGAGAGAGAGCTGGAGAGCAGGAGAGGGAGAGCAGGAGGAGAGGGAGAGAGAGGAAGAGAGACGTTTTTAGTGAGAGGAGACCAGAAAGGCAAAGAGCAATTAATGTGCTTTTCTCCAAATTCTGGCTAAAAGAAAAGTGATAGATTAGGAAATGCTTCTGAGCTCCAAATTTCTATATAAAAGATATACTAAGTGCTGAAGTGAGGTATTTTCTGCAGGCGTGACAAGACCATCTGCGATCATGAAGATGACTGTGTGACCTACAAAACACCTTGGTCCTCAGTCATCACAACAAGAAAAGCAAGCAAGACAGTGACAGCTACATACATGGCAACAGTAATAGGGCTGCTAACACTTCCGGGCAGAAGGGCAGAGTTGGTACTATTGAGATCCTAGTTACCACTCAGTCCCCTCATTCCCTTCAGTTGTGTTTGGTCTTGGGCATAGTGTGTGATAAAGTATATAAAAAGGGAGAAGGTTGACTAGGGGTTAAGACTACAGAGATATAGCTCTCGTGAATAATCCCCATGCTGGAGTGGTGATGTGGGAGGTCCTTCTGTCAATGTGTTGCTTTTGTTGGTTAATGAATAAAGAAACTGCCTTGGCCTGATAGGGCAGAATTTAAGTAGGTGGGGAAGACAGAACTGGGAGGAAGAAAGCAGAGTCAGAGAGACGCCATGGATCTGCAGGAGACAGACGATGGGAATTTTAGCTAGCAAGCTACTGCCACGTGGCAATACACAGAAATGGGTTAAATTAAGATGTAAGAATTAGCCAATAAGAAACTAGAGCTAATGGGACAAGCAGTGACTTAATTAATACAGTTTTTTTGTGGTCATTTGGGGGATAAGCTAGGCCGGTGGCCAGGACGAACGAGCGGCCCTCCTCTGCAACAGGGTGGGGTCTTCTGGAGATTCAGCGAATTTCTAGTTACCTATGCTTTTGTAAAAAATCTCAATAAATTCAGCAGACTGTCCTTAAAAGAGGTGTCTTGGGTCTCTCGGTGCCCTACCTGGGGAGAACAGATGGTTCTTTACGTCTTCTGATAGAATGTAACAAGCATAAACTTAACACCAGGCATGGTGGCTGAAATTACAGAATGCCAACTGGGTTGTGTTTCTTTACTTTCTCTAAGAACACCAAAAGAACTGAATAATGTCATTCTCTGATCTAACAGCTAAGGTACACTGGAGATGATGTGGTAATTATTATGGGTTAAGCATTGTTCAAATAAATTCCTTTGCCAGGGGGCAAAGGCATCACCAAAATGGAACAGGGGCTGGTGAGATGGTTCATCAGGTAAAGGCGCTTGCCACTAAGCCTGATGATTTGAGTTAGATAGCTGGAGACCATGTGGTGGAAGGAGAAAATGAAAGCCCTTAAGCTCCATATGTACAAGATGGTACATGCCTAACCTGCCCTACCCTACAGGCAAAAAAAAAAAAAAAAGTTAGTAATTTTTTTAAAAACCTGTACAAGCCAATGTGAAACACAGTTATTTAGAAACTTAGTCATTCAGTCAAATATACTGTAGTCAGAAATTCTGCACTGGAAGAATTTAATGACAAAGATTCAGGGTCAAAATCCTGTCCATTTAAAATGAATAACTACTTCAGCTAAAAATATACATAAAACTATATGTATAACTACGACAAAAATAAGTAGTTTGATGGACTGAAAATCTACTCATCAGCTGGCATGATCCCTAACACTCAATCAAGGCTTTACTATTCGCTGTATAAATTCCACAGGTTTAATTTTTCTTCTAGGTTCTATCATTAAACTGAAACAGGAAGTCTTCCTTCAGATGTTTTGATGGCAGCATCATATCCAAGCTGCTCCTTTGGAAGGCTGAGTTTAGATATAAAAATACTCCCAGACCTCTGTATAATGCAGTTTTTTCTGCCATTAATGATAGAACCTAGAAAAAGAGATCAAGGGGATACAAATTAGAAAATAAGTCAAACTCTGTTTGCTGATGATATGAAAGTTTACATAAGGTCCTGATGAGGAGCAGAAGGAGAGAGAACATGAGAAAGAAAGTCAGGAACGTGAGGGATGCGTTCACTCATGGAGACAGTGGGACAGAACTAATGGGAGATCACCAGCTCCAGTTGGAATGGGACTGATGGATCATGCGACCAAACCCGTCTCTCTGAATGTGGCCAACAATGGGGGCTGACTGAGAAGCAAAGGACAATGGTGCTGGGCTTTGATTCTTCTGCATGGACGGGCTCTGTGGGAGCCTTCTCAGCTTGGTCGATCACTTTCCTGGACCTGGGGGGAGTTGGGAGGACCTTGGTCTTAACATAGAGTAGGGAACCCTGATGGCTCCTTGGCCTGGAGAGGGAGGGAGGGGAGGTATGGGTGGAGGGGAGGGGAGGGAAGGGGGAGGAGGAGGGGAGGGAAGGGAGAGG
Organism: Arvicola amphibius; assembly: GCF_903992535.2. Taxonomy (NCBI): domain Eukaryota; kingdom Metazoa; phylum Chordata; class Mammalia; order Rodentia; family Cricetidae; genus Arvicola; species Arvicola amphibius. Next base: position 134,482,078 of record NC_052049.1, on the reverse strand, counting down.
AGGAGGGGAGGAGATGGAAATTTTTAAATATAAAAAATAAACCATGAAAAAAAAAAAGAAACCTCAAAAATTCTACCAAGAAATTTCTACAACTCATAAACACTTTCAGTAATATAGCAGGATAAAAATTAACTCAAAAATCAGTAGCCTTTCTTTACACAGATGATAAATGGGCCGAGAAAAAAAAAAAGAGAAACATCACCCTTCACAATAGAGAGAAATAGCATAAAATATCTTGGAGTAACTCTAACCAAACAAGTGGAAGACTTGTATGACAAGAACTTTAAATCTTTGAAAAGAAAAACTGAAGAAGACACCAGAAAATGGAAATATCTCCCATGCTATGGGGTAGGTAGAATTAACACAGTAAAATGGCAATTTTACCAAAAGCAATCTACATACTCCATGCAATGCCCAGCAAAATTCTTCACAGACCTTGAAAAAATGGTACTCAACTTCATATGGAAAAGCAAAAAACCTAGGATAGCCAAAACAATCCTGTACAATAAAGAAACTTCTGGAGGCATCACAATCCCTGACTTCAAACTCTACTACAGAGCTACAGTACTGAAAACAGCCTTGGATTGGCATAAAACAGACAGGAGGACCAATGGAACTGAATCGAAGACCCAGATATTAATCCACACAACTTCAAACACCTGAGTTTTGACAACGAAGCAAAAATATAAATGGAAAAAAAGAAAGCATATTCAACAAATGGTGCTGGCATAACTGGATATCAACATGTAGAAGAATGAAAATAGATCCATATCTATCACCATGCACAAATTTCAAGTCCAAATGGATCAAAGACCTCAACATAAAGCCAGCCATACTGAAGCTCACAGAAGAGAAAGTGGGAAGCACACTTGTGAACGCATTGGAATGAAGAGAAGCTGGGTTTGTAACTCAGTTTTTAGAGTGCTTGCCTTGCATGCCCAGGGCCCCCAGGTTTGAGGCCCCAACATGGGCATGATTGCACACCCCTGTAATCCCAGCACTCTCTTTAGGAAAGTCATAGAAACTAGGCTAATTCCCAAGCTGTTTATCTCAAAATGAAGTAATTGTTTTGTTTTTTCAATTTCTTTTTTTAATTGATTTTATTGAGCTATATGTTTTTCTCTGCTCCCCTCCCCTTTAACCTCCCATGATCCTCACACTCCCAATTTACTCGGGAGATTTTGTCTTTTTCTACATCCCGTGTAGATTATATCAATGTATGTCTCTCTTAGGGTCCTCATTGTTGTCTAGGTTCTCTGGGATTGTGAATCATAGGCTGGTTTTCTTTGCTTTATGGCTAAATGCCATTTAGGAGTGAGTACATATGATATTTGTCTTTCTGGGTTGGGTTACCTCATTCAATATCATGTTTTCTAGATCCATTTATTTGCCTGTAATTTTCAAGATGTCTTTTTTTCTGCTGTGTAGTACTCCATTGTGTAAATGTACCACATTTTCCTTAGCCATTCTTTGGTCAAGGGACAGTTAGGTTGTTTCCAGGTTCTGGCTATTACAAACAATGCTGCTAAGAACATAGCTGAGCACATGTCCTTGTGGTACAATTGAGCATCCTTTGGGTATATACCCAAGAGTGGTATTTCTGGGTCTTGAGGTAGGTTGTTTCCTAATTTTCTGAGAAATTACCATAATGATATCCAAAGGGGCTGTACCAGTTTGCACTCCCGCCAGCAATGCAGGAGTGTTCCCTTTACTCCACAACCTCTCCAGTAATAAGTTGTCATCAGTGTTTTTGATCTTGGCTATTCTTACAGGTGTAAGATGGAATCTCAGAGTTGTTTTGATTTGCATTTCTCTGATGGCTAAGGATATTGAGCATTTCCTTAAGTTTCTTTTGCCATTTTAGATTCCTCTGTTGAGAGTTCTCTATTTAGGTCTATACCTCATTTTTTTTATTGGATTATTTGTTCTTTTGATGACCAATTTCTTGAGTTCTTTGTATATTTTGGAGATCAGACCTCTGTCTGATGTGGGGTTAGTGAAGATCTTTTCCCATTCTGTAGGCTGTTTTTTTGTTTACCTATTTTAGAGGTTCTCAACCTTCCTAATGCCACGACCCTTTAATACAGTTCCTTGTGTTCTGGTAATCCCAACCATAAAGTATTTTTGTTCATTGCTACATAACTGTAATTTTGCTACTGTTATGAACTGTAATGTAAATATTTTGGAGAGAGAGGCTCACCAAAGTGGTAGAGATCCATGGGTTGAGAACTGCTGACCTATGCTATGGTATGATTTAACCCTGTCCCTCCAGTGTCTAATGGGGAAGTTGTAGAATCTCTGAGGTGGGACTTATTGAGATCTTTAGATCATTGAGGGAATGATTGTGGAAAGTAGTTAACAAAGAGTCTTGAAGTTCTCATAAGGATGGTTACATAAAACTGTTAGCTTCTTCATCAACTCTAGCCACTGCCATATGGGAGGCAGTTAGGGGGTCGAGGCATCAAACCTCTACTATGCTATTTAGGCTTCTAGTCTTTGAAACTGTAACCTAAATGAAGGCATTTTTTTTTTCCTTTTTCCCTTTCCTTCCACAAATATCCATATCAGGTATTTTGTCATAGTAATAAAAATCTAACTAATATATCTCACCAGGTGTCAGATACTTGAATTATTTTAACTTCTTAAGGAACTACCAGACTGTCTTTCAAAGTAGCTGTGCCATTTTTCTCTCTCAATATCATTGTATAAGTGGTCCAATTTCTACATATTCTTCCCAGCAAACAGTAATTCTTACTACAGTTGGTGGGTATGAAGAAACAGTTTTCATCTGTATTTCCCAATGACTAAAGAAACTGAACAGTTTTCGTGTGCTTATCCTCTAATCTCTCTGGAGAAAAGTATATTCAAATTCTTTGTTCATCTTTTAAAAAGATTTATTTTTAATTGTGTGTGTGTGTGTGTGTGTGTGTGTGTGTGTGTGTGTGTGTGTGTGTGTGTGTGTGTGTGTGAATGTACATATGCTGGCACCAGAGGCACTGGATCCCTGAAGCTGAAGTTCCAGGGGGCTGTGAGCTACCCAAAATGGGTACAGGAAACTCGAGTCCACAGGAGGAGGTGTGCTCTGAAGTGCTGCACAATTGGCTTTGCTAATTTTTAATCTGGGTCATCTTTTTATTTATTGCTGAGTTTAAGAAGAGTTCTTTATATGTTTCTGAAAAATCCCTTTACTGAACATTCAATTTGCCAGTATTTTTCTTGTCCTATTACTTGAGTTGCCTTTTTACTTTCCTCTTTTTAAAATAATAGTAACAATAAGAAAGCATATCATGGTGCTGTGTGGAGGTCAGAAACAACTTTCAGGAACTGGATCTCTGTGGTGAGCCCACAAGTATTACACAGTAAATGCACAGCTGACAGATCTATTGGACTAACCCACAGGAGAAACCCATTTCAACAGAGTTGCGGGAACACCTGTCTTTTGGACAAGCCATTGTCCATTCTGTAGAAATCTTGTCAAATCATGGCATTCCTTCCTTCCATAATATCCCAGTATTGTATAAACCTGACTTTTCCTATAGGGCAACTGGATACCTTCCCTACACAGAGAATTTCTGGTGTGAAAGCATTCACTAGGTCAAACCTTTGTTCTCATTGCCATAATCTACATAAAACTAGTCCCCTACAACCTTCTTTATTGACAGAACTCATCGATAAGAAAAGAGCCCTAAACAGGAGGCAATATGTCTGCTCTAACAGCAGATGCAGGAAGGTGGAATCTACTGGTCTTCTGCTCTAACTTAACAAACTACTAATATTCTGTATTTACCCTTCACCATGGTTTCAACTAACATAAGCACATAGCCCAGGAAATTAACTGCTTATACAGGAAAAATACCCGAGTCACTAAAACTAGCTTCAGAGAGGAAAATTCTCACTTGGGCACCCTGCTGGAGTCAAAAGCAAAGTTCCCAAAAGAGATTCCCTTTAACTCAAACAGCTAGACTCTAATGCAAATCAAGCCCTTGGGTCACTAAGGCTACCAACAGCTGTGTTCCCTGCTGGTAGGGAGCTTCACAGCCAGGCCTCCTCTGAGATATAAGGCACCTCTTTGTCAGATCCATCGGTTTTTTGTTTTGTTTTGTTTTTCTTTTGTTTTTGTGACTCTGAAAATGCATGCTTGATACTATTGTTAGCGCCTATGAAACTGCTAACTTGTCGTTATGCCTATGTAGACTGAAAGCTTTGTGGAGACTGCCCCCACCATGTCCTTCTTCCCTTCTTCCTTTCCTTCGCCAAGAAATAAAGAAACCTATAGGAGAATTGTGTTTGAGTCAGTTTGTTCTACTCTGAGATCCCTTTCTCCAGCCAGTTTTCTTTTTTAAAAAAAGTTATTTATTTATTTTTATGTATACAATATTCTGTCTGTGTGTATGTCTGCAGGCCAGAAGAGGGCACCAGACCTCATTACAGATAGTTGTGAGCCACCATGTGGTTGACTAGGAATTGAACTCAGGACCTTTGGAAGAGCAGGCAAAGCTCTTAACCTCTGAGCTATCTCTCCAGCCCCTCTCCAGCCAGTTTTCCTCTGCCATAGTGAATCTTTCTGGATCCTGAGGCTTAATGGGCTTAGCCCCAAAATAAACTCAATAGTTCTTTTCTTCCACCATGGTTCCCAAGGACTGATCTTGGGCATGAGCAATAACACTTTTTACTGACCAAGCCATACTGTTCTTCCTTGATGATTCTGTTTAGGTAATACAAAAGGTTTTATTTGTTACCAGGCATGGCAGCACTCAGGAGATAAAGACAGGCAGAACTTTGTGAATTCAAGACCAGCCTGGTTTACATATCAAGTTTCAGGCCATTCAGGGTGATACGGTGAGATCCTGTCTTTAAATTTTTCAATATTTATGAAGTCTACTATATCTATTTTCTCCTACTTACTAGGCCTTTGGTATCACATTTAAAAAATTACTATCATGAAACAGACATAAGAAGAGTAAAATTTTTGCTGTTTGAGACAGCATTTCTCTGTGTAACCCTGGCTGTCCCAGAACTCACTCTGTAGACCAGGTTGACTTCTTTGAATTCATGGAGATCTACCTGACTCTGCCTCTGCCTCCAAGTGCTGGGCAAAGGTATGTGTCCTATCACCTGGTTAAGAATAGTAAAATTTACTGCTAAGTTTTTAGGGTTTCTGTTTGTTTTCTGAGACAGGGTCTGATTGTATAGTTTAGCTAGCCTGGAACTCCACACAGACACCAGCCTGGGCATAAACTCAGAAATCCACCGGTCTCTGCCTACTAAGTGCTGGAATTAAAGGCATTTATTATGCCTAGCTTTGTCTTAGTTTTCTTCTAAGAGCTGTATAGTTTGGGTTTTGTATTTAATCCTTTAGTCTATCGTGCTAATTTTTCTATTTAAGAATTCAATGTTTAGACTTCTGAATATTTTCACTATTTTGGAAAAAATTCATTAAATAATATAAAATATCTCCAAAATAATCCCAATGACTGTCAATAAATATTGATTTATTAATATCCTTGTTTCTTTTCCTGTTGTGATAAAATACCTTGACAAAATTATTATTATTTTATTTTTCCGAGACAGGGTTTCTCTGTACTTTGGAGCCTGTCCTGGAACGAGCTCTTGTAGACCAGACTGGCCTCAAATTTATAGAGAAGGCCTGGCTCTGCCTTCCAAGTGCTGGGATTATATGCGTGCGCAACCACGACCCAATTTGACAAAATTAATTTAAGGGAGAAATGGTTTATTGAGCTCACAGTTCCAGGCTACAATCCATTACAGTGGGGGGATCACAGCAGCAGGAAGCTGCCTTGAGGAGCTAGTTACCTGCATCTGCAGTCAAGAAAACAGGGCTTCCAAACTGCGTGGTGAGTGAGGCACTTGCCATGACAATCTGAGTTCATCCCTGGAAATCATACTGTGGAAACAGAAACTACCCTGACAAGTTGTCCTATGACCTACACACACACACACACACACACACACACACACACACACACACAGAGAGAGAGAGAGAGAGAGAGAGAGAGAGAGAGAATAAAAAAGAAACAAATATAATGCATGTTCCCTAGCTTTTTTTTCTCTACTTTTTTTTTTTAAACTATCTAGGATTTCCTGCTTAGAGAATGGTGCTACCAGCAGATGGGAGATCTCACCAAAATTAACACTATCAGGATAGTCCCCTAGAGACATGCCCAGAAGCTCATCTCCCAGGTGATTATAACTTCTGTCAAGCTGACAATTTAACACCAATCATCACAACTGATACTGTCTTTCCTAAGTCTTCAAATTTGCCCTATCTAAGGAAACGGTATATAAAAATAAGTTTTTTAATATGTATTTATTATGTATACAATATTCTGTCTGTGTGTACACCTGCAGGCCAGAAGAGGGCACCAGACCCCATTACAGATGGTTGTGAGCCACCATGTGGTTGCTGGGAATTGAACTCAGGACCTTGAAGAGCAGGCAATGCTCTTAACCTCTGAGCCATCTCTCCAGCCCCCTAAAAATAAGTTTTTATAGAAATAATCTTTCCTGCACTATGGAAGTTAGCCAGTAGTGAGGAAACTTCCAGGTTGGTAACAACTTGATTTCTCCACATCCTATGACTAAGTAGATAGTATCTTTAGCAAGAGTCTCAGTCAGTTTGTGTCTGTCTCTCTTTTAAAGATTTGTGTATGTGTACTTTGCTCATATTTATGTACCACATACAGTCCTGATGCCCTTGGAGGGCTGAAGATGGCATTAGATTCCCTGAATCTAGAGTTAAGGACAGTTGTGAGCCATTATGTGGGTGCTGGGAATTGAACTCAGGTTCGCTACAAGAACAACAGATGCTCTTACTGCTGAGCCATCTCTCCAGCCCCGAGCAATAGGGTCTTATTATCAAGTTTTGTTGGGGCAGCTGGCCCAATCCCTGCGTTCAGGGGCGTGGCTGCTCCAGCGGGGTAGCCATGCCCCTTAAATAGGATTGGGGAGCCGGAAGGCCGCCCGTTCGTTTGCCCCGCGCTCACTCCGCTGGACCCTTGGTTCTGTAAGTTCCCTTATCTCCCTTTGTATTAAACTTAAATAATTATAAAAGGACTATTTTTGGTTATTTCCAATCTTCGCCACATCAAAGTTTTAGAGGGTAACCAAGAACAATGGCAATTTCTGGAAATGGGAGAGGGGGGCTGGAATATGGAGTCCCACTGACCAACAACTTAGAAAGTGGTAACCTACGCCTGGCACTGGGTGTTATAAAAATTGATAGCCAATGGTGTCTAGGAAAGACAGGCACTGTCCATTGTTATAGGGTAGAACCGTTTTAAACCACACACACACACACACACACACACACACAGACAAGCTTCTACAGTCGTTTTCTAATAGCTTTATCAAAGGTCTTTAGTATTGTTATATAAAGAGATAGTATTAGCGATCTCTCCTCTCCTCTGTCCTCCCACCTATGTACACATTGCTGGGGAAGCAAAGCAATCACAGCTTACACAGCTGTGAGCCCTATGAGCTTCACAAGATCAAGGCAACCAAAGCACCAGTATGGATGAGGAGGAGTGCAGTAACTACTACCTTAGCTGAGCCATTTCCACACATCCTGCACAGAGATTTTAAAAAAAGTGTGTTTATGTGTCTGTACACTCATGTGTGCAGATGTGAGTTTATGTATACCACATGCATACATGTGCCTGAGAAGGCCAGAGAGGGCATTAACTTCTCTGGAACTGGAGTACAGGAATTTAGGAACCCACCTAACTTGGTTGTGGGAAACAAAACCCGACTTCTCTGCAAGAGCCGTTACACCCCTAACCACTCCAGCCACCACAGAGATTTCTTCCACCCCACCCCCCAGGTTTTTTTTGTTTTGTTTTGTTTGTTTTTGAGACAGTTTCTCTGAGTAACCCTGGGCGTCCTAGAACCAAACACTGTAGAAACAGGCTGGCCTCAAACTCACAGAGATCTGCCTGCCTCTGCCTCCCAAGTGCTGAGATTATTGACGTGACACAGCACCACCTGGAAAGCCATGGCGATCCCTTAATTCTTATATCAAGCCTAAACTTTCTAAACAATAGAAACACATATACATAGGGACTCAGGGTCTATGCCTGTGCCACACTTGTCAAAGCTAATATAGCCACAAAGTATTTTATTTATTTATCCTATCACCCACCCTACTCCTTTATTACTAACTCCATTTAAAGCATTCTTGACTCACAAGGGCTCCTGAAGCTAGAAAAATTTTTATCATATTGGCTCTTTTCTCTCCAACAACTAGTGACCTGCAAGTCCTGGAGTTTTGAATTAATCTTTTCTTTTGACACTGCCATTTTCTAAATTAAGAAATCAGATGCTAACCTGACTTATTCAGCTAGCCTTTAAAATATATATTATATTAGTAATATATGAGTATTTTGCCCACATGTATGTCTGTGCACCACACGTGTGCAGGACTTGCAGAGACCAGAAGGTGTTAGATCCCCCGGAACTGGACTTACAGTTGTAAACTGCCACATGGGCGCAGGAAATTAAATCTGGTTCCTCTTGAAAAGCAATCAGTATTCTTACCCACTGAGACATCTCTCCAGGCTCCCAGCCAACCATTCTTTTGAGTATACATTATTTATCATACACAATGAAAAGAATTACAGATATGAAAACAAAGTGCTGAGATGCAACCATATCTTGAAACAGAACAAAGTATAATGCAGTGAGCAGTATAATTAAAGCAAAGACTAGATGAGATGTTACCTTCATTCCTAGATGATCAACTCATACTATCTTTCTAAAACACAAACTAGAACTGTTTTATTCCTCTCTTTTAAGATCCTTCATGATTCTACTCCATTGAATCATGGAAACACTTCACAATTTGGTACCTACTTGCTTAACTGCCCATTTCGTGCTTTGCTTTGACTTCACATTCAATGACAAAGCCATTTATAATCAAGTGCTGCCCTGATAATATGCTCACTATTCTTGCAATACCTTGCATCCTGCAACTGGAAAGAATTCCTGTGCAATGTCTAACAACAAAAACCCTATTACAAATTAACTCCTTTCTGAAACCTTTACTTATGTCTGTCAATGTAGTTTTGTATTATAATTTGGTTTTCTGTTTGTACCAGGAGACAATGGTATCATTAGAGACAGAATCCACATTCTAATCTATGTAACCTTTTCTAAATTCGACATTAGTAAATATTCATGAAACAGCTGAGTATCAAATGTATTAATAAGGCAAAGAATAGTGGCACATACATACAATTCTAACACTCAGATGACTGAGGCAAGTCATTAAATAGTGAAACAATGTTTCAAAAAAGGTGAAAATAGGAGTATTTTTCTTGTTTGGGTTCTGTATACTTAAACATTAAGGCCACTGATTACTACTATAGAATACTACTATAAAGGAGTAAGTCACAAAACAATCCCACACCAGTTTGGAATTATGATTAATAAAAGGGATATTTATTTAAAGGAAAAACTTACAGATCTCCGTCTTAGACAACAGCCCTCTGCAAGACCAGGTAAAGAATCTGGTAGCCAGAAGCAGAGTCCAAAGCAAGAGAGGGAGCGCTGCTTAGAAATCATGCCCAAGTGGGCTGGTATCTTAAAGGCTATTGGCTAAAGGAGCAGAAGGAGCTCCCGCAGCACCACTACTTAAAAACGAATTAAAATACTTGGGAAATTCCCTTCACTTAAAAGGAAATGCACCCTGACAAACATTTACAATGCTAGCATCTAGAAGGTAAAGGCAAGAATTAAAGGCCTGGGGGCTGGAGAGATGGCTCAGAGGTTAAGAGCATTGCCTGCTCTTTCAAAGGTCCTGAGTTCAATTCCCAGCAACCACATGGTGGCTCACAATCATCTGTAATGGGGTCTGGTGCCCTCTTCTGGCCTGAAGGCATACACACAGACAGAATATTGTACACATTATAAATAAATAAATAAATAAATAAATAAATAAATAAATAAATATCTTTTTAAAAAAAGAATTAAAGGCCTGGTTGGACGGTGGTGGTGCACAACTTTAATACCAGCACTTGGGAGGCAGAAGTAGGCAGATCTCTGTGAGTTCGAGGACTGCCTGGTCTACAAGAGACAGTTCTAGGACAGCTAAGGCTGTTACACAGAGAAACCCTATCTGGGGGGCGGGGGACCTCAGAGGTCTGTGGGGAGGTGGTGATGCATGCCTTTTAATCTCAGCACTGGGGAAGCAGAGGCAAGAGGATCTGAGTTCGAAGTCAGTCTGGTCTATAGACTGAGTTCCAAGACAGCCAGGGCTACACAAAGAAACCCTGTCTCAAAAAACAAACAAACAACAACAGAAATCTGAGATTCAATGCCAGCCTAGGCTACACAGTAAGTCTGAGAGCAGCCTCAGCAAATAAAACATCCCAATTAAAAGGAAGGAAGGAAGGAAGGAAGGAAGGAAGGAAGGAAGGAAGGAAGGAAGGAAGGAAGAAAGGAAGGAAGGAAGGAAAATCAAGTAAGGAGAAGCCACTAACAAGTAAACAAATGAACACTTAAACTTTTAGATAGTGATCAATGTAATTAATTTTTACAAAGGAATTGGGGCCCAGTAAGATGACTCAGCAGGTAAAGTTATTGCCATACAAGCATGACTGTACAAGTTTGATCCCTGAGTTCCTTCAACAACCTCTCAAAGCCGGGGCGGTGGTGGCGCACACGCCTTTAATCCCAGCACTCGGGAGGGCAGAGCAGAGGGATCCCTGTGAGTTCGAGGCCAGCCTGGTCTACAAGAACTAGTTCCAGGACAGGCTCCAAAGCCACAGAGAAACCCTGTCTTGAAAAACCAAAACAAACAAACAAACAAACAAAAAAACACCTCTCAGTTTTTCTAGACAAAATTTCTTTGTGTAGATCTGATTGTGCTAGAACTTGATTTGTAGTCCAGACTGGCCTTGAACTCAGAGATCCACATCTGCTTTCTGAGTACTGGGATTAAAGACATATGCTTCCACACCAGGCTCGGAATGATAGTCTTTTAGTTTTTATTTTATTTTTTCGAGACAAGTTTTTTCTGTGTAGCTCTGGCTGTCCTGGAACTCACTGTAGATCAGGTCAGTTTCAAACTCACAATGATCTGCCTGTCTCTGCCTTCCAAATCCTGGGATTAAAGGAGTGCACCACAATGCTTAGCTCAAGAAAAAAAAATTTAAACATACCAAAATTAACCTAGATTCACCAGAGAAAAACAAAGTGAAAATCCAGTATACTAAAAGAAGCGAAGAGCTACAATCTATCTTTTGAACTGAATATTTTTCTCTTTTCATGCAAAATTTATAGTATAAATCTTAGACACTCAAGAAAACAAACTTCCACTAACTACAGTCTTTCTTGGTCTTCATAGAAATCGAGCCATTTGGCTCTGAGAATACACAAGTTTGTGCTTTAGAAACTGCCTTTCAGAGGTAATTTGTAGATGTTTAATCCATACATATCTAACAAAAGCAGTTAAGTCACCAAATGAATGAATATTTGCAACACTAGTTGTTGAAGCAAACTGAGTAGTTGTTAGAAAGGCTATATGTGAAATTACACATCTTCTACTCTCAGCAAGTGGCTTAGCTAACTCAAAATGAATACATCTCTAAATATGAAGGCCTTTTTATTATCCTGGTATGGTTCTAATTCCAGGTTGCAGCCTTCTATAATTAAGAATAAAATCATTCCTAGCATCTTCTGATTCAATTCTGTACCTGGAGATATACAGCTAGTATAGTGATGTTTCTATAAGGACTGAGAAAGATAATCAGGAACTGGAGAGATGGCTCAGTGGTTAAGAGTATTGGTTGTTCTTCCAGAGGACTCAGGTTCAATTCCCAGCACCCACATGGGAGCTCACAACTGTCTGTAACTCCAGTTCTATAGGACCCAATACCCTCCCACTGATATCCATGCAGGCAAAACATCAATGTACATAAAATAAATTAAATTATTTAAAAAAGAAAAAGATAATCATTGTCATAAAAAATTTGTTTTCTTTTGCAGAATCATCAAAAGTAGCAGAGGCTTAAAAAAATTATCCCATGTTCCTACTCTCACAGTGGCCCCAAAGTCAAAGCTTCTTATGATGGATTTTTGTAATTATCCAGAGCTTTGACAATTATTTGGGGGCTGGAGAAATGGCTCAACAGTTAAGAGTGCTTACAGTGTTCCAGAGGATGCTAGTTTACTTGTCAGCATTCACATAAGGTGGCTCACAACTACCTGTAACTCTTGCTCCATGGGATCTGATGCGCTCTTCTGGCCTCTTTGGGTACCTGTACACACACAAACTATACTCACATAGACAAATGCACATACATAAAACTAAAGTTTTTTGTTTGTTTTGAAGATTAAGCTGAGGCAGTGGTGGTATACACCTTTAATCCAGCACTCAGAAGGCAGAAGTTCTGAGTTCTAGGACAGCCTGGCTTAAAGAGGGAGTTCCAGGACAGCCAGAGCTACACAGGGAAACCCTGTCTTGAAAAACCTATAATAATAATAACTAAACAACAACAACAATAATAATAATAATCATAAATAAACTTTAAAAACATTTTAAACAGTAATAAAGACATAGTCTAACATTAATGGAAAATTAAAAATCTATCACCATAAAGAAAGGGAAGCCTTGGATAATAGCACCATGACTAATAATAACTATAATTCTCTTTGCAAAATCTATTCACTATGCTAGTAAGTCCTACTTAAGAGGAGGTTCCCACTAAAGCATCACCTGCTTATCTTGAAACACAACAGAGAGTGTAGCAATTGTTGCTGTTGTTACTAGAAGTGACAGAAATAACCAAAATCTCACCTAATCTGAGCTCTCCGAAGTTCCCACACCCTATCTTCTTGCCAACCCTGAAGTTGGGTCCCACCATGAGAACTCCAGAGGATGCTGAGGTGCCAGATGGTCGGGAACAGTGTGTATTCCTTTGTGCCATGGTTTTAGTTGTCCGTTGTCTGTCATCTTTCTCCCTGTTAGAATGGTCCATGATCCTACAAGACAGTCTCTGAACAATGAATGTCCTCAGTGTGTATACTTCTCTTCAACACAGAAGTATGTCCAAATCAACTGCAGTCAGAGAATGAAAATGAGTTTTGGCATCATATTTATGCTTATGTGTACTTCCAGAAGATAAAAAACCACGGCTTAGTTCTTGAAGAACATGTAGTCTGTAGATCTCAAGCACAGGTGGACATTTTGTAACCTGTATAAAATACAGAAAAATACAGTTAAAAAACTAGTTGGGAGAGAGAGCCTGAGACAAAAGTTTCTCTGTGTAGCCCTGACTGTCCTGGCACTCTTTCAGTAGGCCAGGCTAGCCTTAAACTTACAGATATCTGCCTGCCTCTGTCTCCTGGGTGCTAAGCCTAAAGGCATGTGCCCAGAAAAAACAAAACAAAACAAAACAAACAAAAAAAAACAACCAACTACATTTTAAAGTAAACTGAGAAAGTCATTCATTAGAATGGACTCTATTCAGAGTAAAGCACAGTGATCGTCAAAGCTCCCAAAAATAATTTTGGTTTTATATCTTTTAACATGTTAGCCAGCTTGATTAGTTACTTATGAGTTAACACAAGCTAAGGAAACTGCAAACCAGAAAGCTAAGGAAACACACAAAAGTATTTAACATGAAACATCTCTTTTAGTGATGTCCACATAACCAAAAAGAAAAATATTTTTTTAAATTGTTTTCTTTTTTTCTTTTCTTTTTTTTTTTTTTTTTTGGTTTTTCGAGACAGGGTTTCTCTGCAGCTTTTTTAGAGCCTGTCCTGGAACTAGCTCTTGTAGACCAGGCTGGCCTCGAACTCACAGAGATCCGCCTGCCTCTGCCTCCCGAGTGCTGGATTAAGGCGTGCGCCACCACCGCCCGGCTTAAATTGTTTTCTTAAATCACTGTGTAACAGGGTATTTATCAGGAAGAGTTTAAAGCTAAGTTAAATAGACCATAGACAATTTAATTCAAAGCTCTTCTCTTAAAATTAGTTTAGAACTTACTAAAATGATGCTAGTCAGTGTTGTTCTTTCCCTCCACTTACCACTTCCAAGCAATGGCAGCAATCACGCAATTCAAAATGTACAAACAGGCAACAGTCTCTCAGAGAACCCCACACTTTCTGGTACTGCTTCTCTCCAAGTACCTCGCTCCATCCCTTCTTCCCTCCCACCTGCTTTAGTTTTTTGAGACAGGGTTTCTCTGTGTAGTTTTGATGCTTTGTAGACCAGGCTGGTCTCGAACTCACAGAGATCTGCCTGCCTATGCCTCCCAAGTGCTGGGATTAAAGGCATGTGCCTCCACTGTCCACCCCAAATGCCTCTCTTAACCCTTAAACTTAAGCAGATATTAAAATGTATCTCATAAAACCCCAACTCTATAGAGAGAAGTGAGCTGTAAGTAGTTGTGCACACCTTTAATTCCAGCCCTTGGGAGGCAAAGGCAGGAGGATCTCTATGAGCTTGAGGCCAATCTGATCTACAAGGCAAGTTCCAGGACAGCCAGAGCTACATAGTGAAACCTTGTCTAGAAAAAAAGAAAGAGGCAAAAGACTGACATGCTGCATTTAAAAAAAGAATTATTTGTTTTTATTTTGAGTAGAAGCTCAAACTGAAAATAAAGTCACAAAACTAACATCTTAACCTGCATCCATTTCAGATATTCTCCAGTGTCTCATGTGAAAACTGAGAATAACACAAAAGTTGTCAATAAGGTAATTTTATTGCTATATTTGGTAATACACGTGTACTTGTGATATTATGGTATGTTTTGGATTTTATCTAATGTCCTGGCTCATTGCTCACACAGTCACAGTTCCTTCCTAAATGACCAGAATAAGCTTCAAAAAAAACAAAACAAAAAAATCCCAAAACAAAAAATAAACCAAAAACAACAACAAAAAAACCCAGAGCCTCTATCTTATCTTTATTCTGTTATCTTCCCCCTTTCCTCCCCAAAGCAGACCATAAAACTACAATTTCTCCCCAATTTAAGACACACAAAACAAATATACTCTTATCTTCCCAGTCTTGAAAATGATCATAAAGAAATCCTGGTAGATCGGAAGACCACCACCCTTCGTACCACATTCACCACAGCAGCCTCCTACCCAGAAAGACTGAATGCCGTAGAGAGGTCCAGAAGAAATGAACAAGAAGCTTCATGGGGCTTTCTTACCATTGGCATTAGATCATACTCCTTTGGGTCCAATCATATTTCTACATCCTTCAATCATGACTATGCAATAAAGTCTCCATAATAACCAAAGGGCCAGATCCCTGTAGACACTGAGGTTCCTCAGAGAAGTCATGGTAGTCCTACAACACACCCTCTACGTACCGCTTCACCTGCAATCTTTGTAACAACATCTTTGATAACCAGAAAATGTTTCCATGAGAGATACTCAAAAACAAATCCAGAAGCAAAGGTGAAGGAAGCTCACTTTGCTCAAAACCAGATTTAGAAGGGGAACCTCAACTCTGGGGAAGGACAATTTTAAGGACTTGTGCTCAACCTGTAGAATCTAATGCAGTCCGAAGATTAACAGTGTCAGGCCCACTAAGGCCATGTCTGTCTCTGAAGAACTGCTTACTTGTTGGTGGGAGAACCTCCACACCTTTTTGGGTGACAGAGTCTTCTGTATGACAATTATGGTGTAACAACTGTTAATACGCTTTGAAAAAGAAAATGTGCTATTCTCCTTTTAGGCAGTGTCTTAAAAATTCACTTGCCTCTGCCTCCTCAGTGCTGGAACTAAAGATGTGTGACACCATGCCCTGGCAACAACCAGCTTACAACAGCTATCACTGGTATATAACAGAGCAAAGGTTTCTAGACCATGAACTTCCAAAGAAGATTTCTATTTCTAATTCCCTAGCAATATAATCACAGGTACAAAGCTGAAGGCTGACCATGGATACACAATAGACAATTCAAGGATATATGCTTATAGTACAACATTACCTAAAAGAAGCTTATTTTATATTATTATGTTTTCTATTTGTTTTGTGGTAAAACTGTAAAATAACATGAGAATACTAATCATCAATAAGTCATTTCCTATATGAAACAACTTCCTATTTCTGTTTCATTTCCAATATCCTCTAGTTGCCTTTATCCAATCTCTCAAACAGCAATGCAGAAAGAAAAGGAAAATAAAATTGAAGATGTTATTTCTATAGATATGTATTAATTGTTGAAGGCATGTGTATGTTAGAGGCTGGTAACTCCACTTTCTTTCCTTTTACTACATTGTTTCAGGACACTAATAGAATGTAAGGCCCGTATCTACATCCAGCTAATGCCTCTACCTTCAGATTATCATCACTAGTATGTTTTTGAGAGGTTTGTGCATGGTTACTAGTAGATAACATAAAAAACAATCAGGTTGAGGATAACACACGAAGTGAACATTAAATTTTACATTTTAATCTTCTAAAGGGGGAGGGGCTACAGGGATGGGTATTACAAATCAATCATAGAATGCTTGCCTAGAAAGGGCAAGAGCCTACACTTAATTTCAATTTCAAGGGCTTTTGGTTTTTCTTTTTGTTTTGTTGGGGCTGGTGTAGCACTAGCTGTCCTGGAACTTGCTTTGTAGATCAGGCTGGTTTCAAACACAGAGATTCACCTGCCTCTGCCTCCCAAGTGCTGGGATTAAAGATGTGTACCACCACCGCCCAGCTCCTTTTTTTTTAAAGGCTCTTTCGGCCTCTGCCCTTGCGCAAGCATGTGCACCTGCTCATATACTCACTCACAAAGGCATATCCACACACAAATAAATTAAGCCTTTAAAAATTGCTTTCATTAAAAAAAACAAATTCAACTAGGCCTATGCATGTTGCTCAGTAGTAGAACGCTTGACTAACATGCACAAGGCCCTGGATTCAAGCAAACAGATTTCACAGGTTATTTTGAAGTTTTAGTACTCAAGACACTATAGAACTGGTGAGATAAACAAAAGAAATATATGCAAAGAAATAGATTGATATCAATATGGACACACTGGTTTTTCACAAAAGAGCAAAGGAAATTCTAGGGAAACCATACACATTCATGAATGTGTCTATGAGTATGCTCACACAGGCACATATACACATACAAACACACACGCACACACATTCTAAATGTAGACATACACTTCTCTCAAAATTTAACTCAAGCTAAGGGTAGGGTTGCATACCTTTAGTCCTAGCACTTGGGAGGCAGAGGCAGGTAGATCTCTGTGAGTTTGAGACATGCTGGGTCTACATAGCAAGACACTGTGTGTCAAAAATACCAAAAACAACCAAGCAAAACACCTAAAAGTCCAGATCAAAATGGATCACAGACATAGCTGCATGTTTACATGTGTGTCTGTGTGAGTGAATGCCTTGTGTGTAGATGTACTGAGAGGCCAGAAAGGGTGTCAGACCCCTGGGGTTGTAGATAGTTTTGAGCCACCTTATGTGGGTGCTGGAAACTGAAGTGTTAAATGTAGTTATGATCCTACTAAAAAGAAAAATCCTTTTACAAACACCATTCTGTGGAAATGTCTTCATGTTCTTAAAAGTTCAAGAAAATACATCAGAAAATGAACAATTGATTGTAAAAGAACAGAGTTACAAGAAAAAGAATGAATCTAAATTTTTCTATTTGCAACTGGGAAGCTGCCTCCGTGGTAGAGTTCCTGTTGTGCAAACATGTGAACCTGAGGTAAGATCCCCAACCATGGCGAAAGCAGGGTAGCGACGGGAGGACCCTGAGGACCTGCATGCCAAATGGTAAGCTCCAGGGTCAGTGACAGACTTGACCCCTACTGCTGTCCTGTCCTCCACATGCACACTCTACACATGCACAAACATGAATATCCCACACACAATTGGTTTTCTTTTTGAGATAGATCTATGTAGCTCTAGCTATTTTGGAACTCATTATGCAGACCAAACTGGCCTCAAACTCAGAGATCTGCCTCTGCCTCCCAAGTGTTAGGATTAAAGGAGTGTGCCACCATTCCCATAATTTAAAAAAATTGCTTTATTTCATTAAAAAAATTAGGAACTGGAGATATGGCTCAATGGTTAAGACACTGACTATTCTTCCAAAGGGCCCAGGTTCAATTCCCAGTACCCATATGGCAGCTCACAATCATTTGTAACTCCAATTCCTGCAAATCTGACTCTCTGACTCCCTCTTCTGGTCTCCAGGCATGTGAATACACTCAAAATACTCATACACATAAAATGTTAAATTTTAAAATTTTTTAATTAAAAAAGTTAATTTAATTTTTTGACACAGGGTCTCATTAGTAGCCCAGACTGCTCTAGAACTCACTGTAGATTACAGGTGGCCAGGGACCCACAGCAACTCCGCTGCCCTCAGCCTCTCAAGTACTAGGATTACAAGGGTGAGTCATCATGCCCTAGCTTCATTATAAATAATCTTAAGCATGCACTACTACTTCAGCAATAATTTTGAAAATGTAATTTTTTATTGATTCTTTGGGAATTTCACAACATGCACCTCAATCCCACTCATTTCCTAGTCCTTCCATGTCCAACCACCACCTCTGTAGCCTCTCCCCCATAAGAAAACAAGAATAATAAAATAAAAAAAATAAGTAAAACAATAACAACACTTCACTCCCCTGTCTCTCCTGTCCTCCATCATATATTCTGTAGTGGCTTTGGGAGCTGCAGAGTATCCTGCAGTACACTCTTTTGCCCAAACAGCTTTACTGGCAAAATTTCATTGCAATGAGCTGTTAGTCTGGTTCGAGGCCTCTGGCTTCTGCCTCACCGAAGATATCCTGCTGTGCCCTAGTCATGAAGAGCCAAGGGCTATGGTTCCACAGGACCAGTTCCTTCAGAATTTCCAGCAGGTCACAGATGGGTTAGAAGTTGGGTTGGGCCAATTCAAAGCACTAAATGTGGGCCTGGGTAGTAGCTGAGTTGGTCAGTCCAGGCCTCTGCTGGGACTACTCCTCCCCCAAGGTGAGGGTCAGGGCCATCTCTTCTGTGCCCAGGCCATAAAGGTCAGCTCTCCCCAACATATGGTGAGGTGTAGAGCCAGCATTACCTTCTGCAATGGTGTTGGGCCTAAGTTTTCCCAGGCCCATTAAGAGTTGGGGACAGCTCTCCCATGTCTACAACACTGGGGCCAGCTGGGGGTGGCAGCTCTTTTGCTGAGGTATCTGATAAGGTGCCAGACCAGCTTTCCAGTGCTGAAGCCACTGGGGACCCTGACCTTGGCTGTAGTAGGACTGTGGACTCAGATATGGCTCTTCGCGACAGCTCAGGCCTGGACATCACCATGGCTCTTGGTGGCAGTGCAGGCCACTCAGATCTGTATGTCTCCCAGTGGTGGTGGTATGGCCCTCAGGCATCAATATGGCCTCAAGTGGCGGCCCAGACCTTGGGCATCTGCGTGGCCCTTGGCCATGGACATCAACACAGACCCCAGTTGTAGTAGAGCCAGGGACCCAGACATGGCCCCAAGTGGCAGCGTAGCCAACCTTCTCAGCCTGTTCGTCACTGCCATTGCATATTTAGTTCTGCTTCTCCCCACAGTGCATGATTGTTCTCACTTCTCCTTCTCTTACATTTCTCCACCAAAAAACTTGTTCATCACCTACCTACCCACCCACCTGCTTGGGCCACTTGGCACCTGGTGGACCTGTCAGCAATGCAAACGTCTGTCCTGGGCTGAGACAGCTCAGGGCTGAGTGCTCTTGCAGCTGTTCAACTGACCTGCATTTTATTCACAGCATCCACACTGATTAACATTCCAGCTCTAGGGAATACAACAAACTCTTCCAGCCTCCACATATACCTCCTCATATGTGTGTGCATGTGTGTGTGCACGTGTATGTTTGTTGTGTACGCATGCATACACACAAATATTTTTAAGAAAAAAAATGATGAGACTGGGTTTCTCCATGTAATAGCCCTGGCTGTCCTGGAACTTACTCTGTAGATCAGGCTGGCTTTGAATTCAGAGATCTGCCTGCCTCCGCCTCCCCAGTGCTGGGATAAAAGGTGCGTGCCACCACTTCCCAGCTAAGAAAAAAAAAATCTTATCTGTTAATAAAATACAAATTCTAAGATGAGGAGGCTGTCAGTGGATAAAGTGCTTGCCCTGAAAGAATGGAAATAGGAGTTCTGATTCTCAGCACACATGCAAATGCCAAGTGTGCATAAGCAGACTACTTTAATTCCAATGCTTGGAAAGCCTGAAGATGGGGAACTTTAGTGTAAACTGGATAACCTAGACTCACCAGAAAGGAGAGGTCTAGGTTCAATAGATATCCTGCCTCAATGAATTCAGAGGACAGCAATCAAGGGAGATTCATGATGTCAGGCTCATGCCTCCAAACACATGGGAACAAGTGCAAACATACACCACACACAGAGCATTTTTTAATTGTAAGATGAAAATTCCCCAATTTTCTACTACCAAACTAGTAAAACAGGTCTATAAAACTATTCACCTTCTCATCTCAATGAGGAGCCTAAGGCAAACTACTTAATAAGCTTTACTGAACTCCTTCTCACTGTAACTTACTTCTTCCTCTCCTCAGAACTTCTCCATTACAAGACATGCTGTAACACTCATCTCCCGGTCATCATTTCCTATCTTCCATCCTCTTTCCCACAAGCGCTACACACACAAAGTGCTCTGTTTCTATTCCAGTCTTCAACACTCAATAACTACAGTTTTCATTTCATCTCAAACGAACGAACTTTCTCCTGTCACAGTAAGTCACATACATTTGAAGCTAAACCAAGAATACTTTCTATTTCTTATCTTATTTGCTTTCTTGGAATGTTTGAGAGTTAAGTCCTAGGTCTCAAGCAAACTAGAAAACATGCCTTATCATCTTCATCTACAGGCACAGAGAAACCTTGTCTCAAAAAACCAAAAAAAGAGAATATATATCCATGTAGGGGTTTGTCCATGTGCATTCAGTTGCCTGCAGAGGCCAAAGAAGGTGTTAGATCTCCTGGAGGTGGAATTACAGCTGCTTGAGAGCTACCTTACAAGAGTGCTGGCTACTAAATTCAGGTCCTCTGAAAGAGCAGTTTGTGTCCTTAACCACTGAGCCATCTCCCCAGCCCTATTCAAAATATTCTTAACTAAACAAACAAATATTTACAAAGTGTCTTTTATGTACCTAAAACTGGGATAGTAGTCACTGTTAGTCTAACAGTGAACTCAACATTTACAGTTGTTCTGTTCTTAGAGCTTAGAATACAGAAGGACATCACAAATGAGCACACAAAAGAACAACAAATGTTGGAATCAAGGTGTAAATTAAATGAGTTGCTGAAATAATTTAAGTCTGAATAATAAATTTCAGAAAGATGCTGGAACTACTATAGGTCATTATAGAGGGTCTGCCTAGCATGCACAAAGCCTTGGGTCTCATCCCAAGCACAAGGTCTAGGGATCAGATAGTGATGCTAAGAACTTTGTTCAGCCCCACTAAGTTACCACTTTTGATAGTGAGCTAGAGACAGAGTATCCAGATACAGTCAATACCAGCCTATGGATGAAAGGCTTTTGGTAAAGGAAGATCAACAAGGTAGAGAGGTCATCATCCTAAGAAAGGTGAAGAGGTAGCAAGAGTCCATTATTCAATATTTTTCAAAGGTCACTGAAAGCAGTGAGAGGCCATTTAAATAGAAAGTGACATACAGACTTAAAAGGATATCAACTTGTAAGAGGCATTTAGATTTTTTAAAAATGATTAACTCTGGGTACTCACCTCTTGAGTAAGTTCAACATTAATGTGCCTACTTTCTAAAAGGGTAATTATTGCTTTTCATAAAAAAGAGAGAAGACATGGTCACTGCAGCATCAGCCAGTCCAGTATAGCCAGAAGAACTCAAAGCCTGAGCTCTCTTCCTTCTGCTACACTAACAAAGGATTCTTGCCAACCACTTACTCACCCATTCAGACCCACTGAGCCAAAAGTACACTGGCCTCACACTTGTCCTTCAGAAACAACAACCACCAAATACAGATACAGTGTTTTTATTTTAATTTTATTTATTTATTTGTATTTTTTTCTGTTTTTTTTTTTTTTAAGACAGGGTTTCTCTGTAGTTTTAGAGCCTGTCCTGGAACTTGTTCTGTAGACCAGGCTGGCCTTGAACTCACAGAGATCCGCCTGTCTCTGCCTCCCAAGTGCTATGTAGGATTAAAGGCGTGTACCACCACCGCCTGACCAATATAGTGTTTTAAAAACATTCACAAAGCTTTTGCTGGACAACCTAATCCTCTTCCCTTGAGCAACTTAGTTTTTCTGTTTCCCACATTGAACATGCCCCATTATTTGAGTAGTGTGCTTAAAATATACTTCTTTTATGGCAAAATTTCTTTATGGGGTTAAATTTTCTATCTTTAAAAAAATGATTTGTTGAGAAACATTTTACATACTATATGATCCATCTATATACAGGACAAGGGGAGAGGGTGCAACTCAATAGCTAGAGTGTTTTCCTAGTACATATGAGATCCTGTTCAAGTCCACAAACTGAATAAAAAATGGGTATGGTGGCAGACACCTGGAATGCCAGCACTTGCTAGGTGGGAGAAGGAAAATCAGTTCAGTTATCCTCAGTGAGATAGTGAGTTGGGAGTCCAGGCTAGGATTCATGAGATTCTGTCTCTAAAATGCACCGCCCCCAAAAGTAACAATAAATGTCATCCCTAGCACAGAGGTAACTTTCAAATGTGCAGATTTCAAATATGCTATACCTTAGCTCATTTATAGTGAGTACAATCGGCTTTTATTGAAATTATTTTCGAAATTATTACTGTATGTGTGTGGGATACCATCCCATAGCATGTGTGTGGAGGTCATAGGACAACTTCATGAAATTGGTCCTCTCCATTTATTTTAACATTGTTTCTGGGTATTGAACTGAGGCTG
Source organism: Arvicola amphibius (assembly GCF_903992535.2). Taxonomy (NCBI): domain Eukaryota; kingdom Metazoa; phylum Chordata; class Mammalia; order Rodentia; family Cricetidae; genus Arvicola; species Arvicola amphibius. Next base: position 134,459,161 of record NC_052049.1, on the reverse strand, counting down.
TCAGGCTTGGGTGGCAGGTGGTGTTACCCGCTGAGCCATTTCATCAGCCCGTTAAAGAGCCTGGAACTGAACGCTGAACCACGAACTTTGGTGCAGGCAAGTCAAGCACTGTACCACTGAGCTTTTTTTCCCCCTGAGACAGTGTATTCTCTACATACCCTTGGCTGTCTTCAAACTCTCTTGAATTCACAGAGAGCTGCCTCTGCCTCCCAAATGCTAGGATTAAAGGTGGGGGCTGCCACACATCACTGTTTTACCTTTTTCAGACAAAAAATCACTATGTAGTACAGGCTGACCTCAAACTCACAGCAATCCTCCTGCCAGCCTCCTGAATACTAAAAATACAGGCGTTTACCTCCTTACCCAGTTCTTCAATTGATTTGCTTGTTTAAATAGTTCTTCTAGTTGGTTTACTCATCTTCTAAGTTTAGGCTGGGGAAAAATTTGATGGCATTGCTCTTCCTTTCTCTTGGCTTTAAAAAATATTATTTGGAAGCTGGAGAGATGGCTTCCATCTCAGCGGTTGAGAGCACTGGCTGTTTTTCCAAAGGTCCAATTCTTGACACCTACATGGCAGCTCATACCTGTAGCTCCAGCTCCGGGGCTTCTGACAATCTCATGCAGATATACATGTAGGCAAGACACCAACATACACAAAATTTAGGGAAAAATATTTCTTTTGAGTAAGTGATGTGCCTTGGTGTTATGGATGTGCACTGTGTGTGCCTGGTGCTTGCAGAGGCTAGAAGAGGGTGTCAGATCTGCCTGACTCTGCCTCCCAACTGCTAGGATTTAAAGGCATGTGCCACCAAGAGTCCACAAATAATAAAATTTTTAAAAAGGAAGGTGCTGTTTTTAAAGCCTGATGTGTTGCACACCTGTAGGTACTTTAAAAGCCCGAGGCCTGGGATACACAGTGAGATTCTGTATTAAAAAAAAAAAAAGAAAAGAAAAACACCAAGGATGAGACTTACTACATATATCTTCTTTAAAATAAAAAAATGCCTTGTTTTCCTTAGTTTGTTTTGATTAAAACAAAACAAAAACCAAAAAAAAAACCCTAAAAACAAAAAACAGGACTGGAGAGATGACTCAGAGATTAAGAGCACTTATGGCACTTTCAGAGGTCTTGAGTTCAATTCCCAGCAATCATATGGTGGCTGACAACCATCTATAATAAGATCTGGTACCCTCTTCTGGCCTGCAGGCAGAACACTGCACGCATAATAAATAAATAAATGTTAAACAAACAAACAAACCCTAGGGTCCTACATAGCACAGACTGGTCTGGAACTTGTTAGATAGCTGAAGAGAGCTGAAACTCCTGAGCCTAGGACCTCCCTCCATCCAAGGGATATATACGGTCTGGGCTACCACACTCTCAGCTCAAAAGTACCTTGCTTACCTTATGTTTTTGACAGAGAAATTCAGAAAAGAAATTTAATATATCTTATTCAAAGAAAATTTCCCACTTCTTAGTTTCAAATCCAAGATAAAAATAATTTAACGTAAAAAAATGTAAAAAAAAATTTTAATAAAAGTTTAGGGGCTGGAGAGATGGCACAGAGCTTAAGAGTACTGGCTTCTCTAGAAAACCTAATACCTATACTCCTTAAGGTATTTCATAATATAGAAACAGAACAGTCATTGCCAAATTCCTTTTATGAAGCTACAATTACCCTGATACCTAAACCACACAAAGACTCAACCAAGAAAGAGAATTACAGGCCAATCTCACTCATGAACATCGATGCAAAAATTCTCAATAAAATACTGGCAAACAGAATCCAAGAACACATTAGAAAAATTATCCACTATGATCAAGTAGGCTTCATCCCAGAGATGCAGGGCTGGTTCAACATACGAAAATCTATCAATGTAATCCATCATATAAATAAACTGAAGGATAAAAACCATATGATCATCTCATTAGATGCAGAAAAAGCATTTGACAAAATTCAACACCCCTTTATGATAAAGGTCTTGGAGAGATCAGGGATACAGGGGTCATTACTAAATATAATAAAGGCTATTTACAGCAAGCCGACAGCTAACATCAAATTAAATGGAGAGAAACTCAAGGCCATCCCACTAAATTCAGGAACATGACAAGGCTGTCCACTCTCTCCTTATCTCTTCAATATAGTGCTTGAAGTTCTAGCAATAGCAATAAGACAACATAAGGGGATCAAGGGGATTTGAATTGGAAAGGAAGAAGTTAAACTTTCGTTATTTGCAGATGATATGATAGTGTACATAAGCGACCCGAAAAACTCCACCAAAGAACTCCTACAGCTGATAAACTCCTTTAGTAACGTGGCAGGATACAAGATCAACTCCAAAAAATCAGTTGCCCTCCTATATACAAAGGATAAGGAAGCAGAGAAAGAAATCAGAGAAGCATCACCTTTCACGATAGCCACAAATAGCATAAAATATCTTGGGGTAACTCTAACCAAGGAAGTGAAAGACCTATTTGACAAGAACTTTAAGTCTTTGAAGAAAGAAACTGAAGAGGATTCCAGATGTCTTGAGTTCAATTAGCAGCAACCACAAGGTGGTTCACAACCATCTATAATGAGATCTGGTGCCCTCTTCTGGCCTGCAGACATACATGTGGGCAGAACACTGTATACATAATAAATAAATAAATCTTTAAAAAGTTTATTACTAGCTAGTTCCATGGGCAGCTGAGGAGAGGGAGTCGGAAAAGGCCAGATCCTATAGCCATACTGATGATTATCTTGCATATCTCCATAGAACCCTCATCTGGCGATGGATGGAGCTAGAGACAGAGCCCCACATTGGAGCACAGGACTGAGTTCCCAAGGTCCTGACGAGGAGCAGGAGGGAGAACATGAGAAAGAAAGTCAGGACCGTGAGGGAATCTTCATCTGGCAATGGACGGAGATAAAGACAGAGTCACACACTGGTGCACCGAACTCAGCGCCCAAGGTCCAAATGAGGAGCAGAAGGAGGGAAAACATGAGCAAGGAAGTCTGGACTGCGAGGAGTGCTCCCACCCACTGAGATGGTGGGGCTGATCTATTCGGAGCTTACCAAGCCCAGCTGGACTGGAACTGAAAAAGCATGAGATAAAACCGGTCTCCCTGACATGGCGGACAATGAGGGCTGCTGAGAAGCCAAGGACAATGACATGGGATTTGGACCCTACTACACATACTGGCTTTGGGGGAGCCTGGCCTGTTTGGATGCTCACCTTCCTAGACCTGGATGAGGGGGGAGGAACTTGGACTTCCCATAGGGCAGGGAACACTTACTGCTCTCTGGACAGGAAAGGGAGGGAGAGTGGAGGAGGGAGGGGGGTAAATGGGAGGCGGGGAGGAGGCAGAAATTTTTACTAAATAAAAAAAATAAAATAAAAAAGTTTGGGGCTGGAGAGATGGCTCAGTGGTTAAGAGCATTAACTGTTCTTCCAGAGGACCTGAGTTCAATTCCCAGCAACCACATGATGGCTCACAACCATCTGTAATGAGATCTGGCGCCCTCTTCTGGCCTGCAGGCATACATGGAGGCAGAATGTTGTATACATAATAAATAAATTAAAAAAATAAATAAATAAAAAAGTTTATTCAACAATGAGCTAATAAAAATGTGTATCTCAAACACGTGGTTTTGAAACATGAAAGGAAAAGGCTGTATCAAAAAACTGTCACATACATCAGGCAGGAATGTACTGGCTTCTGATACCGCACCAGGCTAAGGACACCTAGCACTGCAAATTCCAGTTAAAAGTTCCTGGAACCAATACACTAGCTGGACATGGTGGCACACATCTATAAGCTCAGCACTGGGGAAGCAAGACAAAGTTCAAGACTACCCTGGGCACAACTGTGAGATTATTGTCTCAAAAAGAACTAGTAATAGAAAAGTCTTAAAATTATGAAACAATAACATAGTTAAATTCGATTTAAGCAAGCCGCCAGATAAGCACTGGGACGTATTATAATGACCTTGAACACAAGGCCTGAAGTCTTTTTCTGTGCTTTCCACAAAACCATTGACAACACGACACATAAACAAGTCTCGCAAGCTACACTTTAATCTGACCTTAGGTAGCAGTTTAACATACTTTTTACACCTGAAATCTTGAGTAAATATATTTTGTTCTCTGAAATCCTTATTCTACATTTTAAAATCTTTTCATGCAGGAAGAAGCTTACTGTAATATGAATAATCTTGCCATATTCGTTCCTCCTTCCTATTGTTTGCATAAACTAGTCACAAAGTAATTTGTTTTGTTTTTATTCTCCCTAAACCCCAAGCTAAGCTGTTTACTTGTTCGTAGCTCTCCCTTTACAAAAAGATGTATAGCCAAGGCTGGCTGGCTGGCTGACTGGCCAAAAACTATGTAGCCAAGGATGGCCTTGAATTCTTGATCTTTATTTAAGTCTCCACATCCTACTTGTGGGGAATTAGAGGTGTTTGCAGTCATGCCCTTTGAAGGTTTTCAGGTATAAAGATATTTTTACTTGGTACATTCAAAACAAGTTTCTCAAGTCAGTAATTTCAAAGCTGAAGACAGTGGCTTTCACTGCAGCTCTGCTCCGCCCTCGTCCTTGTTCTCATCGAGTGAACATCACTGCTCTGCCTCGTGCTATCTGCTGGCTACTTGAAGATCAGTTCTCCAAATGCCACAACTAACTTTAGTACAACTACTACTTTTTATTTAACATTTGATTCATCTCAAATAAGTATTTATTAATTGCTGACTACAGTTAACACAAGTAATTTTGCGTGCCTGTCTAGAATGTTTGAAGCTAGATTTGATTTCTTTGTTCCTATAAACTGCCGTTATCTGCTCACTGTTTCATCTTATTACTTCTATGAAAGTGAGAAAGGAACAGATTTCGCTTAGTAATCTTAAAACAAAGCCTGCTCAGCAAGGTATAGTGGCACATGCCTTTTTGTCCTCTGTATTCACATCATAGGATAGAATCATCATCATCACCATCTTTTTCTTTATAAAGATATAGGTCATGTTTTAGAATGGCAACAAATAAAATATCACACTTTAGAATGGCAGAATCTAAAATCTTAGGTCAAAGCTAGGAATGGTGGTACATAACTATAGTGTCTGCAGGAAGAGGAACATTGTGAGTCTGAGGCTAGTGTGGACTTAGTGTGAGATCTTTTGTCTCAAAAACTCAAAACCAAAGCTAGATGTACTGGCCGGGCGGTGGTGGTGCACGCCTTTAATCCCAGCACTTGGGAGGCAGAGGCAGGCGGATCTCTGAGTTCGAGGCCAGCCTGGTCTACAAGAGCTAGCTCCAGGACAGGCTCTAGAAACTACAGGGAAACCCTGTCTCGAAAAACCAAAAAAAAAAAAAAAAAAAACAAAGCTAGATGTACTACAAACCTGTACTCCCAGCATGTGGGAAGTGGAGGCAAAAAGAATAGGAGTTAAAAGTCATTCATCCTTAGCTACATAGTGAAGTTTGAGGCCAACCTGAATTACATAACACACTGTCTCCAAAAAAAAAATTAGTAAAATATGTATTTTTATACAAACACACATTCATATTGGTCCTTATATGCCATTACACTTAAATGTTCTAAGCATACTAGTTAAATTCTTCCACAACCATCATCCTTATGTCACAGATAAGAAAACCAAGATGTTTAAGTCGCAAAGCCGCAGAAGTAGAAAAGGGCATCTGACAGTCTGTTTCAACAGACACCTTTTACAACTATGCCTTAAAAACCACTTTACTGATCATCAAAAGCTATAAAAAGAGAAGTGTATGATTGTCCTAAGACCACAAACTCTTGTGATCTAAGATTATAAATGAACCTCACCCAATTTCTTCAACTGATCCTTAAGATTTATTGCTGACTATGCAACAATACACATATTATCCCATGAAAATTCTTTCAGGAAATAGAATATATTTTGATGTTCAAATATATACATATTTGGTCAATAAAATGCTGTTGAATTAACACAGAAATAAAGTTTGTTGCATGCAGAACACTGTGTTGTAGTGTATGCTGGAGGGTAACTTTTGCACACAAAAAGTATCTGAACTACGAGAACTGATGTAGGACTGAAGGAAGGGCTGTTAAGACCTTTCAAAGTTTTTGGTATTTAGGAACAGTGAATATTTTTTCTGTGATTATCTTTTATAAATAAGTAGTAACAGAATACAATAAAAGTTTATTTTAATGAGAATGGAGCATGATGAAAAGGTCTTCAATCTCATTTCACCTTTCTGGAAGGTAGTTACAGACACGGTCTCTCTCCTTTGCAGATATGTATGATCAGCAACTTTCATTCTTTTCAGTAAAAATCACTCTATTAAATCAATTGAAGGAGGTATAAAAAGGCAGCTCTTACGTAAAAATCAAGCAAAATATCCTATTTCTTAACACTGCATAAAGTGTAACATTCACACACTTTATGGCTTACCAAAAAATCTCTGCAGCCCCAGCATCATAAGAAGTAAAATTTAATTTCTGCAACAAATTAAAATTATAGATAACTGGATTCACAACTACTTTAAAAGTTATGCAGTTGTTCTGTTATTGATTTTGCTTGTGGACAATTCTGAGGATGGAATCCAGGCAGGGCCTCATGAATGTTAAACAAACACACTACCATTGAGTTCGATCCCCCAAACTGACAGCTACTTTAAAATGGATTTGAAAACTCCATAATTATAACCACCTTCAACTACTATAAAACTTAGCGTTTAATCCATATTGCTCAGCTTTTAGTTTATAAACCACTTGAGTGCCTACTGAATATCAGACACTACACAATCAAGTGTGACTAAACTATTCTAGAGAAGTACAATTTTTCTTACTTTACACATGACAGAAAGTTTAGAGGTTAAGTTGTCTGATAGGACATGGCTAAGAAATGACAGAGAAAAACTCAAAACTCAAATATGCTGGATTCTACAGGGCCTACCTACATCATGTATTCCATACTATATCCTATCTTGAGCCCTTTCAATGTGAATGAAAACCTCTGTATCTCAATTCTGTTGGTCTTACTGTGGTTTAATTAATTAATCAATGTTAGCTTTTTAAGACAAGGTCTCTTAACCTACCCCTGGCTGCCCTAGATTTATTATATAGACCAGGATGGCCTCAAACTCACAGAGATTCACCTATCTCTGCCTCCTAAGTCCTGGGATTAAAAGTGTGGCCATCACATCCAACATTTTTACTGTGGTTTAAGACAAGGACAGCAAAAGGAAAGGAGTGCATGTATGTGTGCTCAGGATTTTTACTTTACTTTTTAATGCTGAGGGCCTTGCTCACTATGAGATAAAAAAAAAAAAAAAAAAAAACTCTGCCACTGTGTCTTGTTGCAGAACATTATTTTAAGGTGAGTTACTTTTGTTTATGCTCCAGAACATTTTTTTAATGATGCAAAGATGTGTTTGATGAAATAAAATTAACCTGTGGTCGGAAGGCTGAGTCAGCAACTAACTGATTGAAGTGGCAGGGAGGTGCCAGGTGGAGAACGTTATTTTAAGAAGAGGTGAGGAGAAGCAAAAACAACAAGAGGGATCCAAAGATACAGAAAAACCTGGTCTCAAAAAAAAAAGAAAGAAAGAAAGGAAGGAAGGAAGGAAGGAAGGAAGGAAGGAAGGAAGGAAGAAAGAAAGAAAGGAAGGAAGAAAAAAGAAAAGAGGAGTTTGGAACTAGCCTAAACAATATAGTGAGACTCCATCTCTTTAAAAAATTCTAAGAGCACCACATTCAATGGACTTAAAAGAGGAGCTTATACATATGTCTTATGTCTGTTAATGTCTTTGCCCACCTGAGTTAATGTGTACCATGTGCATATTTATACAGGAGCCCTTGGAGTCTGGAAAAGAACACTGGACTCCCCTGGAATTGGAAGTAGAAGCAGTTGTGAGCTAACATGCCGGTGCTAGAAACCAAACTTAGGTGCTCTGCAAGAAAAGAAACATTTTTTTTTTTTCTTTTTTTTTTTTTTTTTTTTTTTTTTTTTTTTTGGTTTTTCGAGACAGGGTTTCACTGTAGTTTTAGAGCCTGTCCTGGAACTAGCTCTTGTTGACCAGGCTGGCCTCGAACTCACAGAGATCCGCCTGCCTCTGCCTCCCAAGTGCTGGGGAGCAGTAACATTCTTAACTGCTAAGGTCTCTCCAGCCTCCAAAGAAGTGCTTTTAGGGCTGCAGATGGCTCAGAGGTTAAGTGCATTGCCTGCTCTTCCAAAGGTCCTGAGTTCAATTCCCAGCAACCACATGGTGGCTCACAACCATCTGTAGTAGGGACTGGTGCCCTCTTCTGGCCTGTAGGCATATACACCAAAAGACTATTGTATACATAATAAATAAATTAAAAAAGAAGTGCTTTTAATTTAAAACCCAAATAATGAGACTAGCCAAGTTTGAACTAGAAAATCATGTATTTAAGTGATAGTTAAACTTCACCAATACTATGTTCTCAAAGTTCCATCATTTCTTCCATCACAACAGTATTTCTATTTTTAGTTCTTTAATGATACTTAAGGAAGAATTAGTTCAAAGATTCAAGTCAGTGGTTTATTTTGTAAGCAGTTAGTTAAGACGACCTACAAAGAAAATGAAATTCTGTTTCAAATACTTCCATGTGTCACTCATGGAAGGGTACACCAAAAGGGGCTTAGGAGGAAAATGTTTCTCTTCTGATAAAACAGTTTTCATTTTCTATATTCATCTCAATACTTTCTTTAAATCAAGTTATGCTAAAAGCAACAACAAAACTAACTTTCAAGGCTATGGAGATAGCTCAGCAGTTAAAGAGAAGTTCTCTACTGGGTTCCATTCCTAGCACCCATGCCAAGCAGTTCACAACCACCTGCAACTCCAGGGGATCCAAAAACCTTATAAAAACAAGCAAATAAAAAACTCTATATAACTTTATCTAGGTGATGCCCCCCCCCACCTACTCAAAGAAAATAAAGATTTTTCACAAGTTTGTGGCCAGCCAAGGCTACAAAGTGGATTCTAAGCAAGCTAGTGTACAGAGTAAGACCTTATCTCAAAAGAAACAACAAAACAAAACAAAAAAACCAGGGAGCCTGGCAATCTTCCCAAATGTTGTTTTGTTTTGTTTTGTTTTGTTTTGTTTTGTTTTGAGACAGGATTTCTCTGTAGCTTTTGGAGCCTGTCCTGGAACTAGGTCTTGTAGACCAGGCTGGACTCGAACTCACAGAGATCTGCCTGCCTCTGCCTCCTGAGTGGTGGGATTAAAGGCGTGCACCACCACCACCCGGCCACAAATGTTGGCTTTTTTAAAAACTTATTTATCATTAACTATCTCCCAAAGGTCCAGTATGTTTTCCCCATTAGCACCTACTTTATGATTTGAACCTTAAACTTTGATAAGCAACCTCTTGTCTTATAACCTTAATATTGAAAGGAGAGGGAATCAGCCAGAGGATGGGAGGGCAGTTGAGGAGAGGGATAAATTAGAACAAAGCATAATGACATGTGTGTGAAAATGTCAAAACCAAATACTTAGTATGCTAACTTAAATAATTTTTTTTTAAAAAAGAAAACAGCAGGGCGGTGGTGGTGCACGCCTTTAATTCCAATACTCGGGAGGCAGAGGCAGGTGATTTCTGTGAGTTCGAGGACAGCTTAGTCTATAGAGCAAGTTCCAAGACAGGCTCCATAGCTACTGAGAAACTGTCTTGAAAAACTAAAAAACAAACAAACAAATAAATAAATAGAAAAAAGAAGGTATTGATGGAAGCAATTCAAATTTCAACTATTTTTGTTAATATCAGACTTATATACAATGTAGATCAAGATTTGAGTTCCTTGCACATTGTGAGTCAGCTTACTTCTATCTTGACCTACTTATTTCAGAAGCTTAAGGGGAATATAAAATTTATGCATCACACTTACACATTTCTTTCTCTCTTTTTTCTTTTTTTCTTTTTTTTGGTTTTTCAAGACAGGGTTTCTCTGTGTAGAACACTTACATATTTCAATGCAGCCTGTTTTGTCACGGAGCCTCGAGTACCAACACAAGGCCTTAACATACAGTAGCTGCTGAATAGATTTATGATGCCTGAATAAATATTCTTATTTCACATATCTATCTACTATTACACACTTATCCAACTAGCAAATCAGATTTCTACAACTCTATGGAAGAAGAGATTGTTGTCTGTCCTATGTATGTATAGTACCAAGTACTGTGCCCAAACAAACAAATAAATGTTTGGTTGAATTGACTGTTTTCAATTAACTGATATTTACTTAACAAGCAACTCCTATAAACTACAGTCTACCCTGTTTTCATTTCTTATTCTAATTACAAGAAAATAGGAAATAAAAATTGCAATATACACAAAACTTACAATCAATACTTTATATACATCTTCCTTCCCTTCTTTCTTGTTTTAAGTACAAGAAGCCTATTGGGATTAAAATAAATGCTACCCGCTCTCAATAACTATATACATATCACTAAATATGCTTAATTGACATGTTTTATGAAAATTTAAGGACAAAAATCTAGATTAGGAACAACTTAATATATATAGGGTCTGGAGAGATGTCTCAGCAGTTAAGAGCATATACTATTCCTGAAAGAGAAGGATCCAAATTTGGCTTTTTGTGCCTTTTTTGGTTCCAGCATGAAGAGGACCTGATGCCCTCTCTAGTCACCATGGGTACTGCACATACACAAAATTTTAATCAACATATGCAGGAATTATGGTTTACACTCAGCATTTGGGAAACTGAGGCAGAAGAATCATCAGTCTGGGGTGGGCTACATATCATAATTAATAGTAAAAATACCAATAATGATGGTGGGTATGAATACAACAAATTAGAAAACACCATAACTATGCTAGGGATACATTTCAGTTGGTTACGTGCTTGCTTGGATACACAAGGCGCTAACTGGATCACCAGAGCTACATATACCAGGCTTGGGGATGCATACTTGGAGCACTTGGAGGTAGAGGCAGGAAGATCAAGAATTCAAGGTCACCCTCAGCTACACAGTGAGTTTTGGGATCAACCTAAGGTACACAAAATTCTGTCTCAGAAACATCTACCACCACCAAGAAACAAACAAAATACAACACAACAGCAAAAGTACCCCATCATACATTACTATATGATCCGGCTATCCTGGGCAAATATCCAATGGATTCTAAGCAAGCATATCCCAGAGATACTTGAACATTCATGCTCACTGCTGCATTATTCAGTTATAGAATCAAACTAGATGTCTATCAAGACACAGATGAATGAGGAAAATGTGGTATATAAATACAATTGAATTTTGTTCAGCTGTAAAGAGAAGTCAAATTATGATATTCACAAGAGAATGGATAAAACTAGAGATTTCATGGCAAATGAAGTAAACAACAAAAGGACATAAACAACTTGTTTTTTTTCTTACACGTGGAGTCTAGATTTAAATTCTATATATTTATGACATGAAAACAGAAGGGACTACGTAAGAAAAAATCTACAAGTGGTGGGAAGGAAAACAACAGAGGTTAATGCAATATATTCAATGAGAGGGAAAGGATGAAATATTGGGGGGTAGAACCAGTAAGAGGAAAAGGGGAAGGACGGAGAGGGCATTTGGAGAATAAAAACTAAGTATAGGCCGGGCGGTGGTGGCGGACGCCTTTAATCCCAGCACTCGGGAGGCAGAGGCAGGCGGATCTCTGAGTTCGAGGCCAGCCTGGTCTACAAGAGCTAGCTCCAGGACAGGCTCTAGAAACTACAGGGAAACCCTGTCTCGAAAAACCAAAAAAAAAAAAAAAAAAAAAAAAACCTAAGTATAATGTCATCTACATATAAAACTTTAACAATGAAACCCATTTCTTTATATGTTAACCAAATAATTTAATAACTAAATTTTTCACACTCTTACCAATACTTATTACCTCATTCTCTGCGTGTAATTTTTAGATAGCAGTCCTCCTATAGGTGTACAAGTAACACATGGCATAATTACAACACAAAGTACTGGGTAACATAATAACTACAGATAAGAGATATTTAAAAAGTGGTGATCAAGAATAGTGTCAAGAGACTGAAGAGATGACTCAGTGGTTAAGAGCACTGGCTGCCCTTCTAAAGGACCTGGGTTCAATTCCCAGCACCCATAGGACAGCTCACAACTGTCTGCCTTAACTCAAGTTACAGTGAATCCGACTCCCTCACACAGACATACACATGGGCCATATAACAACACACATAAAAATTAAACAAAGAAAAGTGCCATGAAGAGAGATAGGGGAAAAGTTAAATAAGGAAGTAGGTTGGTTTAATCTCAGCATTTGGGAGGGAGAAGCAGGTTGATCGCTGAATTCCAGGTTATAGTGAGATCTTGTTTCAAAAGCTATGTGAAATTTAAAGAGAGAGAGAGAGAGAGAGAGAGAGAGAGAAGAAAATGATGGATGTGGTAGTAAACACCTTTAATCCCAGCACTGGAGGCAGAGCCATGTGGATCTCTGAGTTTGCCTGGTCTACACAGTGAGTTCCAAAACAGCTATAAAGAAAGATCCTGTCTCAAAAAAAAAAAAGAAGAAGAAGAAGTTGGGCCTGTAATCCCAGCACTTGGGAGCCAAAGGAAAAATTGCTCACAAATATGAAGCCAATTTGATCTATACAGTGAATTCCAATTCATCCAGTGGTACATGGCAGATGAAATTTCAAAAATTAAAGGTGTGGCAGCACACACTTTTAATCCAGCAGAGGTAGGCAGATCTCTGTAAATTTGAGGTCAGCCTGGTCTACATGGCAAGTTCAGGGTTACACAGCGAGACACTGTCTCAAGAGGAAAAAAAAAGGTAGAAGAGATTGCAGGGAAAATAAATGACAATTACAAAAAGATATGGTCAAGAGAGTATGGTCTCTAGTACAGAAGCTCTCAGATCATGGTCCTGTGGTCAACAGCATAAGCATCTTTTGGTAATCTGCTTATAAGGAATTTTTTTAAGTTTTTTAAGTTTTGTAATCCCATGCAAGAAGAGTTCAATCAGAAAGTCTTGACAGGGTAACTTTAACAAACTCTCCAAGAGATTCTGATGTATGTACACTACAAACTTAGAGTCACTGGGTTCATCCCATCAGAGAACTAGAATTACATCTAATTAAAGGAAGTGGTAGCATGTGCTTTCAAGTGCACAGGGCCTTGTACGCTATATTAAATTAGGAGCAAGAGCAGAGAGTACTCAACTTCAGAGGCCCCGTTCCTCTTAATTACCACTGCTCTCAGGAACTGAAACATATATTCTTTAAGCTTTCCAAAAAATATTCACAAACCGGAAACAAGCTCCACCAGGAGCAGAAGCCAGGAGCAAATCCAGTCCTGGGAGCCAACCCAGTCCTGGGACACTGGTAGACCAGGATTGAACCAATGACCTGACTCAGAGTCTGTGAACTCCACCTGAATAGGTACAAAGGAGTAACGGCTGAGCGAGTGAGCCAGAGCCAGAGACTGCTAAAGGTCCTAACGTAAATCTGGGACCTTCAAGGGAGTAGACCTAAGCCAACACCCTGGTGGCTCTGGGCGAGAGTCTAGGACCTCCCAGGAACTAGGCCTGAGCCAGGACCTCTGCCAGACTGGGTGTGAGTGAACCTGAATCCTCCAAGGGAATAGGCAGGAACCAGAGATCTCAGCGGGGCCAGGCATGAGTCTGGAACCTCAGAGAGAGTAGGCCTGAGCCAGGACCTCTGTGGGTTCCGGCATTGGTCTGGGACATCAAAGGGAATAGGCAGGAACATTTTGTAAAACCTCTGTGGTCTGAGCTTGAGTCTGGGAATTTTGAGGAAGTAAACAGGTCCTCTTCTGGTCCGGGCACACCTGAGCCTGGGACCTCGAGGCAGTAGACCAGAACCAGAAACCTTTCCAGGTCCAACTCCAACCCACGGACCTCAGCAGGAGGGAATCCAGACTAGGATTTACATATATAGGTCAAAGTCTGTAACCTAAACCAAAGTTGCCCTTAGGTAAGGAACTCCACCTTGGGCAACAAATTCCACAGGAGTGGAACTGAATGAGCCACCTAGGATGGAGAGGGCCAGGAGCAAATCCAGTCCTGGGAGCCAACCCAGTCCCAGATCAGGACTGAGCCAGCAACCAGATCCAGAGTCAGCAATCTCCACCACAACAGGTCTAACTCCAAGCCAAGGACGTCTGCAGGAGGGGATCCAGACCAGGATTTACAGAAACAGATCAAAGCCAGCCGCCTAGGCCAAAGTAGGCCTGAGACAGCAAACTCATGGGAGCAGACTAAAGCACAGGAACTACCTCCAGGAAGAGGAGTAACCAACAGGGTAACTAGAACTGTGACACTGACTGTAGCATGAGGAACAACCATCTGAGCTTTGGATTCACTGGCACCTAGAAAATTATTCAACAGAATCTCAGACAGCCCCAACCACATCTATTAGAGGAAAAGATGAGTAGAAAAGGTAAGATCAGGGCTGGAGAGATGGGTCAGTGGTTAAGAGCATTGCCTGCTCTTCCAAAGGTCATGAGTTCAATTCTGTAATCTGTAATGAGGTCTACTGCCCTCTTCTGGTCTGCAGACACACACAGACAGAATATTGTATACAAAATAAATAAATAAATAAATAAATAAATACATACATACATACATACATACATATTAAAAAAAAGAAAGAAAAGGTAAGATTACATGCTACACCACAAAGAGCAACACAATACCAGTAAAACCTAACGACCCTACAACAGCAAGACCTGAACAACCAAATATAAATGAACCAGAAGAAAATGACCTAAAAATAACTTCAAGAGAATGTTTGAAATTCTTAAAGATGAAATGAGAAATTCCCTTAAAGACAAACAAAACAGACAAAACAGACAAACAAAAAATTGGAAGATATCAACAAATCACTTAAAGAAAACCAAGAAAAAGAAATCAAACATATAAAAGAAACTATTAGGGCTTGAAAACTGAAATAGAAACAATAAAGAAAACACAAGCAAAAGGAATTATAGAAACAGAAATAATGAGAAAAAGATCAGGAACCACAAATGCAAGCATGAACAGCAGAATACAAGAAATTGAAGAGAGAATCTCAAGCACTGAAGATACAATACAGGAAATAGACTCATCAGTTAAAGAAAACATTAAATCTAACAAAAGCTTAACCGAAAATGTCTATGAAATATGGGACACCATGAAAGGCCAAATCGAATCCAAGAACACATCAGAATCATCATACACCATGATCAAGTTGGTTTCATCGCAGAGATGCAGGGATGGTTCAGCATACAAAAATCTGTCAACGTAATCCACCATATTCACAAGCTGAAAAATAAAAACCACATGATCATCTCATTAGATGCCGAGAAAGCTTATGACAAAATACAACATCCCTTCATGATAAAGGTCTCGGAGAGAGCAGGGATACAAGGAATATACCTAAACATAATTAAGGCAATATACAGCAAACCAACAGCCAACATCAAACTAAATGGAGAGAAACTCCCAGCGATTCCAATGAAATCAGGAACAAGACAAGGTTGTCCACTCTCTCCATACCTATTTAATATAGTTCTTGAGGTCCTAGCTAGAACAATAAGACACCAAAGGGAAATCAAGGAGATACAAATTGGAAAAGAAATCAAACTCTCACTGTTTGCTGATGATATGATAGTTTACATAAGTGATCCCAAAAATTCTACCAAGGAACTTCTTCAACTCATAAACACTTTCAGTAATGTAGCAGGATACAAGATTAACTCAAAAAAATCAGTAGCCCTCCTGTGCACAGATGATAAAAGGGCTGGGGAAGAAATCAGAGAATCAACACCCTTCACAATAGCCACAAATAGCATAAAATATCTCAGAGTAACTCTAATCAAACAAGTAAAAGACTTGTATGACAAGAACTTTAAATCTTTGAAGAGAAAAATTGAAAAGATACCCCATGCTCTTGGGTAGACAGAACTAACATAGTAAAAATGCCAATCCTACCAAAAGCAATCTACAGATTCAACGCAATGCCCATCAAAATCCCATCAAAATTCTGCGAAGACCTCGAAAGAATGGTCTCAACTTCATAGAGAAAAGCAAAAAACCTAGGATAGCCAAAACAATAAAAGAACTTCTGGAGGCATCACAATCCCTGACTTCAAACTCTACTACAGATCTACAGTACTGAAAACAACCTGGTATTGGCATAAGACCAGACAGGAGGACCAATGGAACCGAATAGAAGACCCAGATATCAATCCACATATCTTCAAACACCTGATCTTTGATAAAGAAGCAAAAAAATATCAAATGGAAAAAAGAAAGCATGTTTAACAAGTGCTGGTGGCATATCAACATGTAGAAGAATGAAAATAAACCCATATCTATCACCATGCACAAAATTCAAGTCCAAATGGATCAAAGACCTCAACATAAAGCCAGCCACACTGAACCTGATAAAAGAGAAAGTGGGAAGTACACCTGAACGCATTGGCACAGGAAACCACTTCCTAAATATAACCCTAGCAGCACAGACACTGAGAGAAACAATCAATAAATGGGACCTCCTGAAACTGAAAAGCTTCTGTAAAGCAAAAGACACGATAAACAAGATAAAACGACAGCCTACAGAATGGGAAAAGATCTTCACTAACCCCACATCAGACAGAGGTCTGATCTCCAAAATATACAAAGAACTTAAGAAACTGGACACCAAAAGATCACATAATCCAATAAAAAAAATAAAGTGGTCTTAGCATAGAGTGGGGAACCCTGATGGCTCCTTGGCCTTGAGAGGGAGGGAGGGGAGGTATGGGTGGAAGGGAGGGGAGGGAAGGGGGAGAAGGAGGGGAGGGAAGGGGGAGGAGGAGGGAAGGGAGGGGGGAGGAGGAGGGAAGGAGATGGAAATTTTTAAATATAAAAAGAATAAACCATGGGGAAAAAAAATAAAAACAAACAAATAAATATGGATACCACCTGAGAAAATGGCAAAAAATAAAAATAAATAAATAAAGTACAGACCTAAACAGAGAACTCTCAACAGAGGAATCTAAAATGGCTGAAAGACACTTACGGAAATGTTCAACATCCTTAGTCATCAGAGAAATGCAAATCAAAACAACTCTGAGATTCCATCTTACACCTGTAAGAATGGCCAAGATCAAAAACACTGATGACAACTTATGCTGGAGAGGTTGTGGGGAAAAGGGAACACTTCTGTATTGCTGGTGGGAATGAAAGCTGGCACAACCGCTTTGGATGTCAGTGTGGCGATTTCTCAGAAAATTAGGAAACAACCTTCCTCAAGGCCCAGTAATACCACTCTTGGGTATATATCCAAAGGATGCTCAATTGTACCACAAGGACATGTGCTCAACTATGTTCATAGCAGCATTGTTATATAGCCAGAACCTGGAAACAACCCAAATGCCCCTCGACCGAAGAATGGATAAGAAAAATGTGGTACATTTACACAATGGAATACTAGCACTTTTTTTAAATGTGTATTTGTGTTGTGTATGGATGAGAAACATGTATGCCTGGTGCCTAGAGAGGTCACAAGAGGGTGTAATACTCCCCAGAACTGAAATTACAGATGACTGTGAGTCACCATGTGGTACCGGGAACTGAACCTGAGTCCTCCACAAGAACTGAAATTGCTCTTAACCACTGAACCATTGCTCCAGCACCTTAAAAAAAAAGCCTGTTGGTGGTGGTTGCACGCCTTTAATTCCAGCACTCGGGAAGCAGAGGCAGGCAGGTCTCTGAGAGTTTGAGGTCAAAATGGTCTACAAAGTGAGTTCCAGGACTGCCAGGGTTGTTACAGATAGAAACCCTGTCTTGAAAAACAAAAAAAAAAAAAACCCAAAAAACAAAAACAAACAAACAAAAAAACCAAACAAACAAACAAAAACTTTGGCCTCAAACTCAAATCATCCTGTTTTTACATCCCAGATGCTCAGATTACAGGTGTACAAATACAAGGAAGACTATCATTGTAAGGAGTTTCCCATATTACTGGAATAAACTGTGGCTATTCTTAACACAATATATGTTAAACTGCACAATGGCAGAAGTTTGAAAATTAGTATGTCCTATCTATACTGCCATTTTCTCCTTTTATTTTTTCACTTTTAAAGTTCCTTTTAAAGATGTTTCTTAATTTACCAAGTAACTACTATGAAGTGGTAACTTCCCTTTCTAAGATCCCTCATCTTTTTGAATATGCAATTTTTGAAAATTTGCCTTCATAATAAAATCTAAATTTTATTTTATTTTTATTTTTTGGTTTTTTGAGACAGGGTTTGTCTGTGGCTTTGGAGCCTGTCCTGGAACTGGCTCTTGTAGACCAGGTTGGCCTCGAACTCACAGAGATCCACCTGCCTCTCCCTCCCGAGTGCTGGGATTAAAGGTGTGTGCCACCACCACCCGGCTAAAATCTAAATTTTATTATGAAATTATAAAACCTTTTATTATATAATACTAACCTGATATAAATATAGGTAAAACTGAAGAACAGAAAAGTGATTTAGAGTAGTGAAATTCTCATTTTCCTCATTATTTTTATTATCTTATTCATGCAGCAAGATGAGCAACACTACAATTTTAAACTGGCTAGCTTTCTTTTCTACTCTTGATTAAAAAATTTTTCATACAAATATGCAACTTAATGCCATCCTTAATACAGTCTCTCCTGTCACTGTTTCAGGATGTGGGCCAATTTCTACTGGTACAGAAAACTTAAAAATTTTAAAGCTACATACATATAATTCTTTGTGGCCTATCAAAAATTACTCAGAAAAATATTTTATGACCCAACCCAATGTAATCCCAATACTGCAAAGTGCTAATAAAAGTAAATGCTCTGTAATCAATAACAAGTAAATGACTATTATTTCAGCATATCTCCACTACAGAGAATTAAGTATGGTTTCACAAGATCAAGGGTAGGGTTCGAGGCCAGCTTGGTCTACAGAGCGAGTTCCAGGACAAATAGGGCTGTTACACAGAGAAACCCTGTCTCAAACAAAAACAAAAAACCAAAAAACCAAAATAAAAACCAAAAACAACCACAACAACAAAAAGGTCAAGAGTAGAGAACATAACTGACTCACAGAAGGGTTGAAATAGTAAAGCAATGAGCATCAAATCCAGGAATATATGGCATATATACCTGCCTCAATTTCTTTATTGATAGAATAGGAATGACCTCTAAAGAACAAAAACCAATCTAATCAGAGATGTGGAACTACCCACCAGGAGTTCTTTACCCTTATCCCTGTTCATTCTATAAAACAGCTTCAAGGTAACATATGAAAAGGCATTAAATAAAACTAGCTAGACACAAAATACCCTTAACTTAATAATAAGAGACCTCAGAAACACACACAGGGCTGAAGGAGTTGGGCCTTACAAATTCACATTAAACTGATAATCCTGAAAAGAACTCCAATGTGCTTTACTTTGGCTTAGAAGCTAGTTTACCTTTATTCATTACAACTATAATAGGACCAGAAACTTTTCCCTTCTTTTCTGTGACGCTATACTGAATTGTTTATTTGTTTGTTTGTTTCTGATACAGGGTTTCTCTATATAACAGCCCTGGCTGGTCTGGAACCTACTTTGTAGATCAGGCTGGCCTCAAACTCACAAAAATACACCTGCCTCTGCCTCCCGAGTGCTGGGTTCCATGACCCTCACCAAATTTCTTTACGAAAGAGTCACAGTGTGATGGAGGCTCAGTCTATAAAGTCTTAGTGATGAAGTATGAGGGCCTGAGTTTACTCTCAGGCACCCAAGTAAGAAGACAGGCACAATGGCACACAAAAATAATTCAAGTGCTGAGGAAACAGAGGCAGATGAGATGAATCATAAATTAGAGTTGATTGGATAGCAAATTCAATTAAATGATAAGTCCCAGGTCCTAGAGAGAGACATAGTCTATAAAATCAAGGTAGGAGAGGGGAAAGATGGCTCATCAGTTAAGAGCAGAAAACCTGAGTTCAGTTACCAGCACCCACATCACACAGCTCAGATGCCTATAACTTTAACTATAAGGGAATCTGACATCTCTGGCCTACAAGGACACCTGCACTCATGTACACAATGCTACAAACATACATGAAATTTAAAATAAAAAAATCTGAATGTGGTGGTTCATGCCTTTAAGCCCAATGTCTGGAGGCAGAGACAGATGGATCTCTGTGAGTTCAATGCCAACTTGCTGTATAAAGTGAGTCCTAGACCCACAAGGTTACATTGTAGCAGCATTTCATTTGTATTTTAATAAAGCATAAATGAGGATCAGAAAAGTAAAACAGCCATACTGACCACCCTTACAGACCAGGCAGCAATGACATACACCTTAAATCCCAGTAGCCACACTAGCCTGCCATAGAAACTAGGCATTAGTGGTGCACGCCCTTAATCCCAGAACTAGAGAGGATTATAAAATGGGAAGAGACATCTCTTGGTCTCATTCTGAGGTTTCCTGGAGGCAGGATCACCATTTTTGGACTGAGGTAGAGGTAAGAGCCAGTGGCTGACTGTTTTGCTTTTCTGACCTTCAGGTTGAACCCCAATTTCTGTCTCTGAGCTTCACTACATAGTAAGACCCTGTCTCAAATGAAGAAACAAACAAAACCTTTGGGGCTAGAGAGATGACTGAGACATTAAAAGGACTAGCTGTTCTTCCAGAGGACCCAGGTTCAACTCCCAGCAACCACATGGTACCTGTACCTCACAACCCTCATTTCCAGAGGTTCTGGCTATCTCTTCTAACCTTCGTGGGCATCATGCGCACATATGATACACATACATATAAAATCAAATAAATAAGTCTAAAAAATTAAGGAGAAACAACCTTTTGGTGCACACCTTTAATCCCATCACTTAGGAGACAGAGGTAGATGGATTTCTATGAATTCAAAGACAGTGTGATCTATATAGTCAGATCCGGGTCAGCCAAGATTACATAGCAAAACCCTGTATAAATAACTAAAGCAAACATACTCATCTTGCAGTGGACTGCAGATTAGTTCCCAGCATCCATAATGGGAAGCTTACAACCACCTGTACCACCTGCTTCAGGGGAGCCGACATCCTCTTCTGAACTCTGAGGGCATATATGCACACAGACACATAAATAAATAAAAGTAAAAAATAAATATTGGACTGGAGACATGGGTCAGTGGTTAGGTGATGCGGGATGCCCTTCTATATGCTGTGAATATGTTTTATTACCACTGGTTAATAGAGAAGCTTATTTGGCCAATAGCCAGGCAGAATAGAGTCAGGCAGCCCAAACAGATACATAGGGAGAAAGAAGAAAGGCAGAGTCAGGGATGCCAGCAGTCACTGGAGAAACAAGATGTGAGGTAATGCCAAAGCCATGAAGCAATATACAGACTAATAAACAGGTTGATTTAAGATGTAAAAGCTAGTTAACAATAAGCCTGGGTCATCGGCCAAACAGTTTGTAATTAATATTAAGCCTCAGAATGGGTATTTGGGAACTGGCAGGCAGGAGAGAAACCTCCAGTTACAGTTAAGAGGATTTGCTACTCTTCCAGTGGACGTGAGTTCAGTTCCAAGGACCTGAGTTCAGTTCCTAGCACCTATATCAGGCAGCTCATAACTGTAACTCAGCTCCAGGGGGATTCAACACCTCTGGCTTCCACATGTCTGCACACACACAACCATCCCTACACATAATTTAAATTAATAATAATAAAAATTATGGTGGAAAGCTGCTGCAAAAAGACACCCAAGGTTCACCTCTGCCTCCACATGCATCTGTGATAGAGGCAGAATAATCAGCACATGGTAAGTTCAATGACTGTTCAAGCTATGTAAAACTCTGAAAATCATCAACAGCAACAGTAACAAAATCCCAGAGACAATGAATTCAAAGACAGTATAGGCTACCTGAAACTCTGTCTCAAAAATAACAGCAACAATAACAAAATTCCACAGAAAAACAGACCCACAAAATATTAAAATACCAAACTTAAAATTTCCCTATAGTAATATTAAGAAGTATTTATACCTTGCTATAAAGTTTTAAAACATTGAAGCTTTCTGCAATGGCCATGTTTTAACTTTGTAGAACCCTATAATAGTTTAAAGTCTTGAAGAGTTATTACTGTTTGTGATAGTTGAATATTACTGCTTAAAATTAAAATTATATTTTCAAAGGAACAACCCAAGAGTTCAATGAAAATTACTGCTATAAAAAAATAGTAGTAGTCCGGTAGTGGTGGCTCATAACTTTAATCCTACTCTGGAGGAAGGTAGATTTTTAAGTTTGAGGCCAGCCTGGTCTGTAGAGGGAGTTCTAGGATAGCCATGGCTACACAGAGAAACCCTGTTTCAAGAAACAAAACAAAAACAACAAAAAAAAAAAAAAAAAGGAAAGAAAAAAGTGAGGCTTGGGAGACAAGGTAGTTAATAAAAAATGCTTACTATGAAAATATGAGGACTTGAGTTCAAGTCCTAAACTCCCACCTAAAAAGAGCCAGGCATGAATGACTGTGCTTGCCTGAAACCCAGCACTGGGCAGTGGAGAAAGGTGGATCCTGAGAACTTCCTGGTCAGACAGCCTTGCCAGAAGAGCAAGCTTCCAGTTTAGTGAGAACCTGTCTGAAGGCAGAAGGTAGAGAAGGACAGAGGAAGATACTTGATGTCTTCCTGCGTCCTCCGCATATATGGATGCAACCCCCCACACACACATATACTCACAGGCAGGCATACTCACATACACACACATACACATTAATTAGTGTTTTTACATACATATAATAATAAGAAAAATATATATTATGTCAAAAGTAATACTACTGTATCTTTTATATCTCCTGACATTACAACTAAATTACATTAAATTCAATGTTATAAAAAAATCATGTATATTGTATATGCTACAGTTTTTGGAAAATTAAGTTCCATACGATACCCTGTTTTTTAGGACTAACTCTTTACTATTAATGGCTAAATTATTGATGTGGAACATGTCATTTTTTTATTGAGCACACTAGAATTATCTCAACTAGAGGTGTGAACTCTCTTTTGGTCACTCCAGTTAAAGTACAATGAAATTCTCCCACTTTTGTGACTGGTAATTCTAAAAGTGGGAGTTCCTAAAAATGTAAGGAATATACTTTGAGTGGTAAGGAGAGTTGATGTTTGGCTCTTCCTAAATAAAAATGTATTTGATGAATCTGAATAATCTAGTATATCCTAATATACTTCAGTATGAAAAGAAAAATATTCAAGAAACCCAAAGTTGAATAGAAAGAATATCCTATGAAAATGAATGGAATGTTGATGAACTAAGAACTAAAAATTCTGAATTCTAAACAGAGGTAAGCCCCTAACCCAAGTCAATATTTTTTAATCATAAACTGGCATGACTATTCAAAAGTTAAGTAATAAAATGCTTGAAAAACTTTAAAAAGTTGTTTTAAAGTGAAAAAAATTTATTGTCCTAACCTGCTCCACACACAAATACCAATGGTTCTGAAATCAGTACTGGTAAGTATGGCAACTTAAATTGAAAGTATGCTTAGTAACTGCAAGGCAGTATTTCAAGGACTAATCTCAGTTTAATCATAGCTGAGTGCATAAAGACATTTATGTTGTCGGTTCTGTCCTAACAAGAAGCTAAATTTCAAGGTATTGCACAGCCTTGCTTGTGAGAAAGCTAAAATGTCAAGATCTAAAGAAAACTGTTAACTATATAAAATATAGTAAAAGCAGATATTCTTTATTAAATACTAGTTACACTGAGCAAATCTCACATTTCTAGAGTAGATACTCAGCTCCTACGTTAGCAAATAAGGCTAATCAGAGCTGTTAATGGCCAGGCTAAGCACTGTGGGAATATCCTAATAGAAAAACAGCCAAACCTAGCAGTTTCTCTCTGTGTCTGTTTCTCTCTTCTGTTGCAGAATATTATTTTAACTAGGTAGAGATGTGTTATATTTGTTTCTGCTGCAGAATATTACTTTAACTATGTGAAGATGTGTTATATTTTTTATGCTGAATTTAATTATGTAAAGATGTGTGATATTTGTTTCACCTTGCCTGACTAAGGCACTTGATTGGTCTAATAAAAGCTGAACAGTACCAGTAGCTAGGCAGGAGAGGGATGTGTGGGGAGGCAGAGAATAAGGAGAAATCTAGGCTCCAGAGAAGAGGAGAACGATGGAGAGAGGGACACACCTGGGGACAGAGACAGCAGGAAAGATATACAGAGAAAGAAAAAGAGGGAGGGAGAGAGGGAGGAAGGAAGGAAAAAGAGAGGGAGAAAGGTAAAAAAATCCTGAGGCAAAATGTAGATAAAAAGAACAGATTAAAATAAGAGTTAAGATAAGGCTGAGCACTATAAGTCTCCACGTCATGATTTGAGAGCTGGTTGGTGGCCCAAAAGAAAAAAGCCTGATACACACAACACACTCTCTCATTCTGAAAATGGGGACTTTTCCTTTTTTCTTTTCTGTATTTAAGGAAAAAATTTCAAAATAATAAACATTTATTAAGCTAATGGAATAGATTTAAATAGTCACATACAATAAATGACTCTGAAATATACTTTGGAAGCACATTCTACAAACAATTATATAATAACTATTCGGGAAAAGGGAGTGTCCAGATGAGATGAGTAGAAAATACAACTGCAGGGAAAAACATTGCAAAAAGAGACAGAAACAAACAAAAAAGAGAAAAGTAGAGAAAATAAAGGCTAAACAGCAAAAGTCCTTCCTCAAAAAAGGTTTGGAAAACTTCACTTATTTGTGTGTATGCATGTGGTGCGTACATGCCACAGCACACGTGAGGGTCAGAGAACAACGTGAAAGAATCAGTTCTCTCCTTTTACTCTGTGGGTCCCAGAGATTGAATTCAGGTTGAGAGGCTTGGGGCAAATACCTTTACCTATTAAGCCATCCCACTAGCCCATGATTTTTTGTCAGAGACAGGGTTTCTCTGAGTAGCCATGGCTGTCCTGAAACTCAGGGGTCCACCTGCCTCTGCCTCCCAAGTGCTGAGATTAAAGGCATGTGCCACCACCACCTGGCTCACATTTTTAAAAATGTATGTGCAATGTACCCATGAGTGATGTTAGGCCACAAAGCACAATATATTTTAAAATTTATTTTAAGAGACAAATCATACAAATTATCCTTTATAATCACAATGGAATGAAATTAGACAACAATTAAACAAAAAAACAGAGAATTCATAAATATATAAAAGGCAAAAAGCACATTCAATACCAACAATACCAAGAAAAAAATCACAAGGAGGAAATAATTAGCACTCAAGAGTCTGAGGTAAGGTGATGTCACATGCCTTTAATCCTAGCACTTGGGAGGAGGCAGAGAAAGGCAGAACTCTGTGAGTTCAAGGCCAGCCTGGTCTACAGACAGCCAGAGATACATGTTTGAGACCTCATCTTAAGAAAAAAAAAAAAACAGAATGACTTCTCGGGACTTACACATTTTAACCACCTCGATCTATCCAAGCTTACTAGACCCATAGATCAGTTATCAAAGACCTACCAACTCTCAAAAATCATTTAACCCTGGAGTTTACTTTTAAATATTTATTATGTATACAGTGTTCTACCTGTACACCAGAACAGGGCACCAGATCTCATTAAAAATGGTTATGAGCCACCATGTGGCTGCTGGGAATTGAACTCAGGACCTCTGGAAGGGCAGTCAGTGCTCTTAACCTCTGAGCCATCTCTTCAGCTCCCAACCCTTGGGTTTTTAAAGCCTAAGGCAAGTAAAGAGTCCCAAGTACACAGTACTAAAGGTCAACTACTCAACCATTTCAAAGACATGCAAACGTTAGACAGCAAGTCTCATCTACATAAAATCAACAAATCATGAATCCATGCAGATATGGAATAAGTATATTTTGCTGACTCTGTTGACTGTTCTTCATGTCTTCATGACTAAGAGGTTAATAATTCTATGCTAATAATTCTGTTAACTCAGTGGTGGTGGTGCACACTTTTAATCCTAGCATTTGGGAGGCAAAGGCAGGTGCATCTCTGTGAGTCTGAGGTTAGCCTGCTCTACAGAGCTAGTTCCAGGACATGCAGGGCTAAACAGAGAAACCCTGTCTCAAAAAAACCAAAAATGTGCATTTATAATAAATTTTCAGCTGATGCTGCTAGTTAAGAGATGATAGCTACAGAGGATGGTGTCATATGTCTTTAGTCCGAGCAGTTAGGAGACAGAGACAGTGGGTCTCTTATGAGTTAGAGGCCAGTTTGGTCTGCATAGCAAGTTCCAGGCCAGCCAGGGTTACACTGCAAAACTCAGTCTGAAACAAAACAAAACAAAAATCAAACAAATATGTTCAGCTGCAAACAAAAAAGAAGGCAAATACATAAAAGCCTATAATTCCAAGAATAAATCACAGGGCAGAAATTAGATAATTATCACTCGGGAGGTTGAAATAAGAGGAAAAGTGTAAAGCCACCAGCACCACTTTAAAGAAAAAAAACGAAAAACCCAGACCCTAGTCAAATTGTGACACACATCCTTAATCCCAGAATTCAGGAGGGAGGGGCAGAAAGATCTCCATGAGTTTGAGGACAGTCTAGTCAATAGAGTTCCAGGATAGCCAAGGCTACAAGAGAGAACCCCCATCTCAAACCACCCTCACCCCACCGCTGGCAACAAAACAAAAACCACAAACAAACCCAGATCCTATTCTGCCACCTTATATTTATTTCTCCTTATATTAGAAATAGTTTTGGGTTTTTTTTGTTGTTGTTTGTTGTTTTGATTTTTATCAAATGTATCTTGGGATGTGTCCTATTAATACTCACCTTTAGTTACTCTAATCCATTTTCTTACAAAAATCAAATCACAGTTATCCTCTAAGCCCTATGGCTCTCAATACTGCCTGCCCAAATGCAAACATTTGAAAAGCCTTGGTTTTTAAACATTTGTTTATTGGTCTGTCTGTCAACTACATGTGTGTGTGCACATGCCAGAGCACATGTGGAAGTCAGAGGACAATTTTGTGGAGTTGGGTCTCTCCTTTCATCTTACAGAGGTTTGTGGCTAAATAGAAATCAGCAAGCACTTTTACCCTCAAAGCCATCTTACCAGATCCTGGATAAGCTTTTAACATCTGTAGATATTCCCACACTCAGGAGACTAGAGCAGAAAAAAATTGAGTTTGAGGTCAACATGAGCTACACCAAAACATGAAGAAATATAAAAATTTTGTCTCCAGAATGAATGAATGAATTTATTTTCCCCCTGGATGAATAAGCTTCCCCTGGTGAATTTAATGAAGTTCTCTAGCCTGACTCTCCTTCCCATCAGAATTATCGCCCCCTTTATATTCCTGCAGTACTCAGAGATTGTATCAAGTTTGCACTTGCTACTCTACCTTTGAAGTTTTTCTCCAACTTAATAAAAGTACACACCATATCTTCAGTTTTTTATCACTATAGTACAAGGATAGTGATGGATACAGGGTAGCAACTCCAACATTAGTTCCTCATTTAGTATTGATTCAATCTAGAATTCAGAGCCTGGGACTAATATAGTAATATTTTGTTTATGATCTAATAAATACAGCTTGCCTAAAGATCAGAGTGCAAAGTTAGCCACACTAGTCAGCCATGCAGGCCAAGCAGTGGTGGCACACACCTTTAATCCCAGCAGCCACAGTAGTTAGCCATAGGGGCCGGGCAGTGGTGGTGCATGCTTTTAAGACCAGCACTAGAAAGGAAAACAAGGCAGGATGAGACAGGAACTCGCCCTGAAGATTTCCTAGAGGTAAAAGTTCTCTAGTGGTTGGCTGTTTTGCTTCTCTGATCTTTCAGCTTGAAACTCATTATCTATCTCTGGGTTATTATTATTCACGCTACAGGCCGGATAGGTTAAGAGCCATGTCTTCCAAAGGTCCGGAGTTCAATTCCCAGCAACCACATGGTGGCTCACAACCATCTGTAAAGACATCTGGTACCGCCCTTCTGGTCTGCAGGGTTACAAGCAGGCAGAACACTATACACAAAATTAAATAAATCCTGAAAGAAAAAAAGAATGCAAAGCCTGAAAATGTTTCTAGTATATTCAAGTCAGGAAACTATATCCTCTCCTTTTTAAATATAGTTTTACAACAAACTCATTTTGAGTCAGTTAACTCCTTCCTTCCCTACTAGATAAACTGGAGAGAAAATATTAATATCGATAATTAATAGTCTCCAAATGGCTTCCTAAGTTGCTTTCTTAGAGCAAATGGCTTTTCTAAATCCATTAAAGAATGTTTCAAAACAATTAAAGAATCAAAGCACACACATTTAAAGACGCTAAAGCCCTGAATAGTTGTATGATTTGTTTTCTCAACAGATGTGCATCCTTCAAGCCCTGAATTCACCAGATGCATATTAATCTGTACTTCTAATTTTTACATAACATGCCATTCTAGTTTTATAAATACACTATCATATAAAAGCCAAATTCAGGTACTGCTTTATAGCATTAATTAGCAGGTTATTCCCACTATACCAAAAATACAGTAAGATTCATTTTAATACAGCCAAATATTTGCTCACTACATACAAGCTATGATAACCTCACCATTACTTTGGTACTTGCTGACTTCTATCTAGAATATGAAATATAATTTGCAAGAAACTAAAGCTGATATCACAGGCCTATAATTCCAGTACTGGGGAGACAGAGACAGATGAACCTTTGTGCGTTCAAGGTCAGCCTGGCCTATATAATGAGATCCTGTCTTATAAAAAAAGAAGAAAAGAAAGAAAAATAATACAATAGTTTATTAAGATATTTTAAAATATATATGAGTGTGTGAACCACATGCAATCCCAGTACCCTCAGAGGTCAGAAGACAGACCTAAATATAAACAGCAAAATGAAAATGTGTAAAGATAGTCCAGGAGAAAATCTTGGGGGTGAGCAATAATTTTATAGACAACACCAACAATACTATCTATGGAGGAAAATTACTAATTAGACTTCATAACATTAAAAATGGGAGTAGGGTGAAGAGAAGGGTCCCTGATTAAGAGCAGTGGCTGTTCTTCCAAAGGATCTGGGTTCAGTTTCCAGCACCACATAGCAGCTCACAATCATCTAACACTCCAGTTCCAGGGGATACCTTTTTCTAGACTCAACAGGCACTACAGAAAGGAACATTATGCACATACAATAAACTCAGGCAAAACTCACACAAAAATAAATAAGATTTTTTAAAAAAAATTAAAAATAGTGGGGCTGGAGAGATGGCTCAGTGGTTAAGAGCCTGCTCACCTAAAGGTCCTGATTTCAATTCCCATTTCCACCACATGGTAGCTTACAACCATCTGTAATGAGATCTGGTGCCCTCTTCTGGCCTGCAAGCATAACTGTAGGCAGAATACTGTATACACAATAAATAAATAAATCTTTAAAAAGAAAAAAATTAAAAATAGGCCAGCAAGATGGTTCAGTGGGTAAAGGCACTTACTCAAGCCGGATATCATGAGTTCTATTTTGGGGACACAGGCAGAGGGAGGAGAGAACCAACTATACATAGGTGTCCTCTCACACATCATACACACACAAAATTTTCGTTTTACATGTGTATATGTACACCTGATTGTGCACTATGTGCGGTGTCCCCAGAGGTGGAAATGGAATTGTAGGGAATAGTGAGCTGCCCTGTGAGTGCTAACCCAATAGGAGGGCCCTTGATTCAGTGAAAGACCCTGTCTCAAAAAATAAAGTGGGAAGGCTAGAGAGATAGCTCAGTAGTTAAAGGCACTGGCTGAGTGCTTTAAAGCAGCTCTTCCAGAGGTCCTGGTTTGATTTTTACCACCCATTTGCCAGTTCACAACCAGCTATAACTCTTAGGGCTCCGATGTGAGACATCCACATGCATAAAACTAATTAAGTAACTAAAATAAAAAGAGAATAACTGAAGACAGCCAACATTGACCTTTGGCCTCCATATGCACATGTGAGCACACATCTATATCCCAGGACTTGAGGTGGGAGGCAGGAAGATCAGGAGTTCAAGGCCAGTTCTATACTAAGTGAGAGTTTATCTAAAACAAAAACAAACACAAACAAACAAAAAACATATACGTGTTGTTGCCCACTAGTCCCAGAACTCAGTAGGCAAAGGCAGGCAAATCTGTGAGTTCAAGGCAAGGCTAGCCTATTTGGGAATTCCAAGCCAGCACTACAGAATGAGACCTTCTTTGTCTCACAAGTGTGTGTGTGGGGGGGGGTGCTGTAAAGGTAGATATTTCTACAAGCCTTCAAAACCAAACAAGGCAAAACATATCCTAAAGGAAATTATGGACTGCAATTAGCAATGTACCCACACATTTATTAATTGTAACAAACGCATCGTACTAATGTAAAATATGAAATGAATAGGTGAAACTATTTTAAAAAGGAGACATAAATAGAACTTTCTGTACTATCTGCTCAATTATTCTGTAAGTCAAAGCTATTAAAAATATTAATAAAAAAAGGAACTGGAAACACACACAAGAAAAATACAGTGAGGCATACACAGCCATACATGGCAAATGGTACCATTGTAGGCTACAGAAATTCTAGAAAATTAAAAACAAAAAACCAATACCTGCTCCATTTCCCTGGCATTGATCATGCCTCTGTTCACTCACATCTTCATCAGAATTACCACTGGTAAATGGACCAAAAATTCAACTGGGAAGCTAGTAGGAATCTGAAACATAATCTGATTATCATAGACATTTAAGTACACATTGAGTGCATGCACACACCCCTTTCCTCATTGCCAATCACAAGTATTTCATGATTTATTAAGAGGATGTAAGCATGCATGGGCAGACCATAATATGGTGGTTCTGTTGAACTTGTCCATATTGGGTTTCATGTTCTAAGTTGATGAAGACAACTGACCAGGTCTCTTCCTCAAGAGGGCACCAGATCTTATTACAGATGGTTGTGAGGCACCATGTGGTTGCTGGGAATTGAACTCAGGACCTTAGAAAGAACAGGCAGTGCTCTTTACAGCTGAGCCATCTCTCCAATCCCCCAGCTGATTTACATCCTCTTCAGCATTACCAGGGCATAAATTTCATTTTTCAAATCAGCTTGGTGGTAGTGGTACGTGTCTTTAATCCCAGCACTTAGGAGGAAGAGGCAGGCAGACCTCAATGAGTTCCAGGCCAGCCAGAGCAGTAAAAAAGATGTAAATCTCTGATACTTTTATTGAGAGACCCAGAAGTCCTTTTACTGAATAAGGAGTTAGTATGTGTAGGAGAAACGGACATAGATCCAATGCTATATTTCCTATAAAATTTATGCAGCATTTTGATGAAGGTATCAAACTGTAGCACTCTGACTTCCCCAAGCACTAAAAGAGGTACTGTACCAAATCCTCTCTGATGAAAAGTCAATAGCTATTTTGTCCACCCACCTTCTCTGGCCATGCTGTAAAAGCCAAGAGAAAATCCTTTCCCAGAATGTCCACACCTCCATTGTGACAGGCAAATAAAGAACAATTCCTATCCCTGGCATCCCAGCCCCCACATAACTACACTGCCCACTTGAAGCTTCTGAGTGAGGGACAGACTACAGTGGTGTAGAGAGAGTCCATCTGTCTTCCTACCTCACCAGAACATTCCTGCTGGAGATAAAAGCATGACTCTCTTCTGTCCAGATGGCTCTCTTCAGGCCATTTCTGGGATACCACATTAGTTCTCCTTTACAGCCTATCCAAGATGCCTGGCTCTCTCAGGCCATGCTAAGTACCAACTACTATAACCTCAGCAAGGTATGCTTTTTCTCTGTTCTGGAAGTTCAATAGCCCCTCCTGGGGGTTTATTTAGATTCAAATGTGACTAGCACCTGCCTGCCAAAATAATCCAAATTGAACTGGGCATACATTTTGGATGAAAACTAAGCTATAGTATATAGGTAAGGAAAAACTATTGCTACAAGGTGTTATAAAGTGGGTTTATCACTAAATAAAAATTCTCAGCAGACTTTTGCTGGTTGTGATCTATCAAGTGAATAAAGATTTAGTCTAAAAGTATCATTTATTCTAATACTCTCCTTTTTTTTTCAAACACAGCTTTCACCAAAATTAGACTATAGTAAGCAGGAATAAGAAAAAAGGTTTATCAATGCTGGGCCTACTGGCACAGCCCTGTAATCTTAACACTTGTGAGATATCAGCAGGAGGATCAAAAACTTAGGGCCAGATGGGCTACATGGCAAGTTTGAAGCCAGCTTGGACTAATAAACAAACATTTACCAAAATAATAAAAAAGATACAAGACGCTAACTCACGCACAGAAAATGTTAAATAATTCAACAATTATCTTGAAGCAATGCCTCCTATTGTCCTATACAGCAACATAACAATCCAAGTCATTTAGTTCCACATTCGCTGAGAGGAGTTGATATTATATAATCCAAATCTACTGTAGGTTTATATTTTTGAAAAATAATCTGATGAATTCAAAGCCATAAAACATGGAAGGGGCCAGGAAAGAAGGAATGTGAAACAGATGGCATCTAATTTTTTCCCTTAGTCCATCTTGAACACATTCCCAATAATGTCAAAATCCAATTTAGCTTTCTAAATAAGTAATCTATAAAACTTAAAATGGTAATTCTCAAGTAAATTCACTCTTTCTTCTTCCCAGCTTCTCGGAGATTCTATATTAGGCACGAATGGGTAGAGTTAGCTATTAGGAGAAAAACTATCATTTTACAAATTCAAGATTCTTCCAGGAAAGTCTACTATGTATGTAAAAACACTGAAGAAGTTTTTATCAAAAATTGGTCATACTGAAATCTAACTATGGGGGCTGGAGAGATGGCTCAGTTCTTCCAGAGGACTGGAATCAATTCCCAGCACTCATATGTCAGCTAACAACGGTCTGGTCTGTAAGACCAAGATCTGGCCCCCTCACATACACATGCAGACAAAATACCAAGGCAAATAAAATAAAAATAATCATAAAAATTCTAGCTGCACTGTCTTTTTTCTTAATATAAAGATTACTTAACTTGATAAGAAGCTAATTATTTCATTAAAATATGCTGTTAGAAACAAGCTCAGGAGAGAACAGTCATGTGGTTGGAGTAAAAAGCAAAGTATTTTCTGGACCTTTTAAAAAAATTTTTTTATAGTGCATCAGTGTGAAGGTGTCAGATCACCTGGACCTGTAATTACAGACAGTTGTGAGCTGCCATGTGGGTGCTGGGAATTAAAGAGCAGCCCATGCTCTTCACTGCCGAGCTATCTCTCCAGCCCCTTAAAATAACTTTTAACATTCCCACAATAACTCTTTTATTCATGATTTAACAGTACCACAATACAATTAACTACTTTGCTTATGCTATGATTCTACTATATGGTGTGTATGTACAAATGTATATATGTGTGTATGTTCCCCTACATATACCTCCTCTATCATGCCTGAATTTCTAAGACCATCAAAGACATGCTCAAAGGAGAGTCAGCAGTTCTAAAATTCCCTCACAAGCAAATTACACAACTGACAACTACAAAGGTCTTTGGATTGGTCACACATTTTATGTGGAAAAATTCGCCACAGAAAGTATCCCCAACACTTTTTTGCATGTATGGAATATAATTTAGGCAGAATTTTCCTATCAACAGCTATTATCCTATTCCTTATATGAAAATAAGTGGATTATTAACATTTTATTTAAAAGGCAGGTTAAAAAATGGGCACTGACAAGAGCAAAGACAATGTGATCTCAACTTTAAGATTCAAAAAGTCATGAAAAATAAGAATTCAAAAACCATAGCAAAACCCTAGATTTATATTTAAGACTGTTCCCTAAAAAGGGCCATTTAAAATTCTAAATCATTTTACCAAAAATCCTCAACTATAGCAAAACATAGTTTCAACTCGGCTTAAAACAGAGATATTGAAAATTTCTCTCAATTTTACAAAAAAAATGTGCAAACCCCTCTGAAAGGTCACACCAGACTGAAAACCTCGTACCTACTTTTCATGCAAAAATATTAAAGGGAGTTATTTATATTCAGCCTCTTTTGAGTACAAAGTACATTTGAAATGTTTCAAATTACTAACCACAAAGAAAACCTGTTAGTTGAAAATCTGACATAAGCTGGGTGTGGTGGTGCCTGCTTTTAGTCCCAGCATTTAGGGAGTAGAGGCAGATGGATCTCTGTGAGTTCCAGGTAAGCCTGGTCTAAACAAAATACGTTTCAAACCAACCAAAACTACAGTGAGACCCTTTCTCAAAGAAAAAGAAAAGCCCAACATAATAAGTTACATAGAACTATTATTTTAAATCCACAAGGCAAATAAGTATATATCAAGATTTCATTATCTAAATTATTTCTACATTCTGATGACTAATTATTTAAAGGGAGAAATTTATTGTATTTTTATTTATTTTACAGTTTATATGTAAGAATTCTCTAGGTGAAGTATAGTTGTAATCCCAGCTCTTAAAGGAAAAGAGTGTCTCAAGATCAAGGTCAGCCAGAGTTATATGCTGAGACTGTCTCAAGAAACAAAACAGAATTAAATTAAATTTTCCTAATACTATAAACTAAATCTAACTAAGATGACTCATGTAAGTGATGTTGACCTTAATCTTAAAATTACAACTACTTTCTATTTTATGTTCCAACTCTAACAGCCTTTAAGAAGACATGATGTTAAGATTTAAATAAGTTACTTATAAATATAACTGTGGTTTATCTGAAAAATATCTATAAAATGTACTTTGGTCATTTCAAGATAAAAAACATACAGTATTTACCACATGCTTTAAGAAACTATTGAAGCTAGGCAGTGGTGGCTCACTCCTTTAATCCCAGCACTCGGGAGGAAGAGGCAGTCGGATCTCTGTGCGTTCGAGGCCACCCTGGTCTACAGGAGCTAGTTCCAGGACAGGCTCCAAAGCCTGTCTCAAAAAAACAAAAAAAAAAGAAAGAAAGAAAGAAAAAATGTTCTCTTTGAACATTACCATCCAGTTCCCTTTTCAAAATCCCCTTCCACTAAGTTGGGCTACTCTAACTACGTAATGACAATCTTGAAATTCAAAGGTGCTTGTTTTAAATGGAGTTATATAAACAATCACCTCTCTTATAACACTGATTAAAATTTAACTCCTATTTGTGAAGAGACTGAAACTCTGCTATAGTCTATGACTTGACCAAGGTCAACAACTCGCAAGAGGCACAGGCTGATTCATTCCCAGAATTATCTTTCTCAAAGCCAACATTTCCACTTGAGTACAATTATCTCCTTAAAAGATTAAGAGACAG
Organism: Arvicola amphibius; assembly: GCF_903992535.2. Lineage (NCBI taxonomy): Eukaryota > Metazoa > Chordata > Mammalia > Rodentia > Cricetidae > Arvicola > Arvicola amphibius. The sequence goes on along the minus strand of NC_052049.1, from coordinate 134,423,868 downwards.
CTCAACAGCGGAGAGGGACTCTCTCCAAATGTTCACTTGTTGTTCTAAGACATATATCACTAAACTACCTACAATTCGGTCAGCTAAACAGAAACGAAGAGAGATTTCTGATTCGTTTAAACCACAGGTTTACTGGCAGATGAGAAAGAGGTTGGAAAATATTTGCCTCAGCATGTCTCATCTAGACCTCTATATGGATTTGTGTGTGTGTGTTTTAAGCATGTACATTTATAAGGCTACGTTTGAATAGATGCTTTCCAGTATTGCACTTTTCTAAGAAAAGTCATACCAGATACATACATATCGGTCCGGGAGACTGCTAGAATATGCCATTCTGGCCATTTGCAAATATCCGAAATACCATCCAAGGGCAACAAACCCAGTTCCACACTCTTTTCTTTTATGATGTGATGCGTGCCCACTTGGGGGACAACCGCTCCTATAGGGCGCCGGGGCGAGGGAGCAATAAAGGAAGAAGCGGGGGAAGCGCACGGAAGTTGGGTGGAGGGAGGTCTCATTACCCACTCTTCTGCCCAAGCTCTGCCAAGGGCGGCTCCGCGATGCCCAAGCAGACACGAAACCACTACAAGTCCTCGAAGCCCGGCTCTGCCCCAGAAGAAAGGGTCCGGGACGCGGACAGTGTGAAGTATGGGATGACCACAGCCATCCAGCAAAGTCCGTACCCTGATTTCGGCCTTGAATGATGTTCTCCCTCCCTCCCCTTTCGGAGCGGGAGCGGGCACTCCAGGTGGGAAACTCCCGGTTTGCATTGACCGAAGTCTCTGCCTCAGAAAGACAGCCTCCCGCGACCGTGTCTAACCGGCCACCCGCAACTCTTCGCTCGCAAGGACCCTGGTCCTTCCATCCCGCCCCCGCAACCCGCCACAGACAGGCCCGTGCCCCACCCCGGATCCCGGCGTCCCCCGCCCCGCCCCGGAGAAGGGTTCCCCCCCCAGCCCCTCTCTCTCTCTCACACACGCACACACACACACGCACACACACACACACACGCACACACACATATACATATCTCCTCGGATTGGTCTCAGACCCAGTCGAAGCCAGAGCAAGTACCTGTATCGGCCGCACTCCGAGGTTCCAAGGGGGCGGGCGCGGTCCCCTCCCCGAGACGCCGAGTGATTCTCACAGCCACCCTTAAAGCGACGGCTTCGCTTTCCCAGGAGCGGGAGGGAGACGAGGAGGCGGAGGGGGGGGGGGGGGGAAGGAGAGGAGTTGAGGGGCGGCCGGAGCCAAACCGGAAGTACTAATGCTGGCCCCACCCACCTCCAGGAGCCGCTGCGCATCCTGGCTCTCCTGATAGGACAAACCCTTAGCAGTCAATGAGAAATTCAGATCACCACTTCCGGGTCGTCCATGCTGCAGCCCCTCCTTAGCAACAGCGTGGGGTTGCTAAGCGGAAGTGCCTTTAAAGATACCCACCCCCCATTTCTTCTGGGACCGTTGGGCGGTGGGTCGGTAACTTCGTGTTCTCCTTTGGCAATATCCTTAGACCTTTAATTTGTAGTATTAGACCAAGTAAACGCCTCGCTGCCGCAGGTAGTAGACCCATGTGTCTGGTTCCCTCAGCTATTCTCCGACACTAGCGCCAAACTACACACACCTCCTCGCCTCTTCTCGAATCCTAGGCCAACCCGGCGGCTCCTCCCAAAGCTCCTCTCTCAGGGCCCTAGCGGGAGTTTCTCCTTTTCTAGCCGACTTTTCCCTCTGGTGGATTTCCTGTCGTTTCAACCAGACGTTTGCAGGGATTTCGTTCTGAAACGGCCCCAGAAGTCGAATAGAGGGTAAGAAAAGATTCGTCTCAGCTTGTTTTCTTTTATTAAAAAAAGAAAGGTTTAGCGTATTTATATGTAACCTGGAAATAACGTAGCTATATCTAAAGGAGGTGGGCGTTCCATGTAAATTGACCAGGGGAAAATTATTCCCTAAAACAACAAAGCAAGACTAAAGAATGCCGGTAACTAAGCTTGAGTAGGAAGACAACTAATCCTTCAGAATAAACCATCATACCTATTCCGTGAACAAGAACGTTGTCCATTTAAAAAAAAAAAAAAAAAAAAAACCTCATTAAGGCCGGGATGTAGTTCTATGATACAGCACATGCCTGGCATGGGCAAGGTCCTTAGTTTTATCCCCAGGCACTGAAGAAAGCGGGTGGGGGCAGTGGGTGGGGAGCAAAACCTCATTTAAAGTGGGCATGGTAAGCGGGACTGTAATGCTTGGACTCCAGAGGGAGAGAGCATAGGGAGTACAAAGCCCAGTCTATATGGTGAGTTCCAGTTTTAAAACATTTTCCTTAGCATGCCTCGGGCACTAGGTTCAATCTCACATTTAAAAAACCGGTAAACGATGGTTGGGCAGAAGCCAACAAAATAACCCTCTCTTTATAAAATGACCCGTATAATTACAGTCATTACATTTTAAGAGAAACCTGGGTTGGGGGGGGGGGGGGGAATCATCATGAGACTTTATATTTTGAGTCAGGACCTCACTATGAAGCCCGGAGTGAACTGAACTGTGTAGACCAGGTTGGCCTTGTACTAAAGAGATCCATCCACCTGCCTCTGCCTCCTGAATGCTGAATTTTAACTTTAGCTTCAGAATTTTTCTCCGCCGTGTCAATGAAGACATTTGCAACTGCAGGCCCCAATTTTATCGGTCAGAAATTTACTAGTAGACTGTTGTTCACCTCAGCTAGGATAGAAATCTAGGTTTGGAGGGCTGGAGAGATGGCTCAGAGGTTAAGAGCATTACCTGCTCTTCTAAAGGTCCTGAGTTCAATTCCCAGTAACCATATGGTGGCCTCTTCTGGCTTGCAGGCATACATGGAAGGAATGCTGTATACACAATAAATAAATATTAAAATATTTATTGATATTTATAATATTTTTAATATTTCTAATATTTATATATAATTTATAATATTAATATTGATATTATAAATTTATAAATATTTTTAAAAATTTAAAAAGCCAGGCGGTGGTGGTGCATGCCTTTAATCCCAGCACTCGGGAGGCAGAGGCAGGCGGATCTCTGTGAGTTCGAGACCGGCCTGGTCTACAAGAGCTAGCTCCAGGACAGGCTCTAAAGCTGCAGAGAAACCCTGTCTCGAAACCCCCCCCCCCCAAAAAAAAAGAAAAAGAAAAAAAAAGAAATCTAGGTTTGGTAACTCTGTTCATTTCCTAGACCCATAGGATGACATTAAATTGATTCATCCTAGGTAATTAATTCAGTAAAGCTTTCAGAGAACCACTTTAGCTTCTGATGTATCAGTAGCAAGTTGTTTTAGCACGTTGTTTAATAAGCCTAAAATATCCCCACTTCTGCCATTATCATGTGTGCCTGATAACACACACACACACACACACACACACACACACACAGAGCCGGCTCAAAGTGATGAGTGATAAAGCACTAGCAGAGTTTACTATTTCAACTGCCAACAGGTGTAAATACAATCCTTTAACTTCTAAAATAAATACAAATCTGAGCCCAATGAGCAACAGCTTATGATGTACCAAAAGAATGATAACATGGTTATGGTTTAAAACAAAAACGGGGCCTATAGAAATTACTGCCTCATTAAATAAAATTATATTCAACCATGAGCGTAAGCTCTTAGCAATGCACACACCTTTGCAGAACACAACCACTACTGAGTGCTTTATAAGCAGCGTTTAGCTCCTTCCCTTACTGCTTTGGGGCTTTTTTGGTTTTGTTTTGTTTGTTTTCTAGAGACAGGGTTTCTCTGTGTAGCTTTAGAGCCTGTCCTGGAACTCGGTCTATAGACAAGGCCAACCTTGAACTCAGAGATCTGTCTGCCTCTGCCTTCCAAGTGCTGGGTGGGACTAAAGGTGTGTACCACCACCACCCAGCTGGTTTGTTTTTTTTTTTTTAATTCACTTTTCTATGTGTCTGAATAACTGGGTTGTCCTAAATGATCAAATGAGCTTTTGCAATTCTTTCATTTTCAAATACTGATTGTTTGGAGACCTTGAAAGATAAGTAGCAAAGTCCTAACTTAAAACTACATGTGTGAGTTTAACTACACTCTTGTAATTTTGTAAATAATGTTACAGGAATCCATATTCTTTATTATTATATTTATTTTGGTGTAGGTGCATGAATGTGGAAATTAGAATATGCTCAAGGTCCTTCGCTCCTTCAACAGATTTATCCCAGAGACTGAGCTCGGGTTGCCAGACTTGGCATTAGCAGCAATTGCCCTTCCCTTTGAGTTATTCGGCTGGGTATATTAAGATATATTAAGAGTAAGGATATACTCTTAATATGGACTGTAGAATATTATGTTCATAGGCTAGATCTTAGTTGCCTTCAAAAGCCAGTACAGTACCTGTATCATATGATTAATATGGGACTTCCAGCCTCCTGTCTTTAAATTCACTTTTTAATTTTATTTTCTTTGTAATGACTTAATGAATTAAGTTGAGCATGGTGCCTGTAATTCTAGCACTTCAGAACTGAGTTAGGAAGATTGATATGAATTATAACCCAATCTGGACTAAACAACAAAAAGAGCAAATTTGGGGAGTGGAGAGATGGCTTGGTGGCTAGAAGCTGGCTGTTCCTCTACAGGACCTTGGTTCAATTCTCACAACTGCCTGTAACTTCATTTCCAGGGGATCCATGATACCAGGTATGCATGTGGTGCATATGTATGTGCATACAGGCAAAATATTCATACACATAAAATAATTAAAAATAACACCAAACTAGCAATGAATAGTTTATGATGACTACTCAGGGCAAGAAAGAAGAAATTTAGTCAGATTTACCTTTTTTGTGCCTAAGCAATAATCAATTGAAAAGATGCACAAGTGATTCAGAGAAACTCAGGATATGTGACAAATAGTAAAATGTTAAACCTAATGAAGAGAAGGCTAAAGATACATTTTTAAATAACTGAAAATTGATATGTGGAATAGCACATTCTTTCAAGAATGGGCCAAGCAGGTCTGGAGAGATTGCTCAGAGGTTAAGAACACTTACAGGCTTTTCTTCCAGAGGTCTTGAGTTCAATTCCCAGCAACCACATGGTGGCTCACCACCATCTGTAATACAATCTGGTGCCCTCTTCTGACATGCAGGCAGAACATAATAAATTCTTAAAAAATAAACTATTCTTAAAAAAATGGACCGCAAATAGATCGGAGTTAAAACAACTGGAACTCAACATTCTTTCATATTACAGTTGTTGAGTGATAGAACAGTCCATTTATTGAGGAGTTACTGTGACTTCTAACAATCTTTCCATCTGATTTGATGACAGTCTCCTCTATTTCTGTATATTCTCAAAGTTTTTTTTTAAAGGACCAATTATGATAATAGTGGTTGGACAAGACCCTTCTAAACTTTCAGTTTTTCTAAAAGAGTTTATCTGGAATATTCTAACTATAGTAGGATTTATAAGCTGTTTATAGGGAGACCTGTCTCAAAATGGGCTGGTGGAGGATAGAGCAGAAAGGGGCTGGGAAGATGGCTGAATCTTTGATCCTACTGGAAAACGCTGACTCTCACAAGTTGTCCTCTAACCTTTACACACATTCAACCCATATATATCCATACCCATATATATATCTGCAGACTGTAACTAAATAAATCCAATATATCCTACATTTTGGAAACAATTATACACATCAAAATTTGGGTCATTAGACTCACCAGCATAAAGTTGCTCTACTAGTGAGAAAGCAAATCAGATTTCAGAGCTACTAAAACCTGACTTTAAAAGACTTGGTTTAGAGGCTGGAGAGATGGCTCAGCGGTTCATAGTACTGACTGCTCTTCCAGAGGTCCTGAGTTCAATTCCCAGCAACCACATGGTTGTTCACAACCATCTATAATAGGATCTGATACCCTCTTCTGGCCTGCAGGGATACATGCAGAGCTCTCATACATAAAATATAAATAAACTTTAACCTACTTCTTAAAATCAAACCAAAATCAGGCAGTGATTATGTATGCTTTTAATCTCGGCACTCAGGAGACAGAGGCAGGTGGATCTTTTAAGTTCAAGACTAGCCTGATCCAAAAAGGAGTTCTAGGCCAGCCAGGGCTACACAGAGAAACCCTGTCTCAAAAAATAAAATACAAACAACAAAAAAACTTACACATTTGTATTGGCAAATACCTGTAATCCCAGCACTTGGAAAGATGAGGAGGGTTATTGTCTCAGGGTCAAGACCAGCCTGGGCTACATAGAGAATTTCAGTTTAACCTAAGATTTGGCGAGACCCTCTTTAAAGCTAAAACATGGCTAGAGAGATGGTTCAGTGGTTAAGACCACTTGCTGCTCTTGTAGAAGACCCAGGTTCAGTTCCCATCCCCCACTTGACAACAACTGTATCCTAATTCCAGGTGCAGCAGATCCGAGGCCTCTTCTGGCACCACACACACGCCACATACACATATGTACATTTAGGCAAAACACTCAAAACACATAAAATAAAAATAAACCTTTATTTAAAAAGCTAAAACCACAAACAAAAAAGGAAACAAGAAACATAATTTTCAAAGTAATTGGATCAAGAGGTTCTGCTTAGTGTCTAAAGTGTAAAAGACAAACCATAAAAAAGTCTATAATCAGCTGATCTCAAATGATTTGTAAATTGACTTAAAAATAACACCAATACATATATTTGTATTTGGAAATAAAATAGTATAGATGATAGGAAACACAAATGGATACTGTATTGCAAAACTGCGCATTTATTTTAAACATTACACAAAAACATGGCTGCTAAGAACATGGATAATTTTGAAAATTGATAGCCTGTCAGTAAACAAAACACAATGAGAAAATCAAATATATCAGTTAACATAGTGGCACATACTTTTTATCCCAGCATTTATGAAACAGACAGATCTGTGAGTTCAAAGCTAGCTTTCTCTACAGGCCACTTAGAGGCTACATAATGAGATGCTGCCTCAAAATAATTAGTATACGTATCTCTTCAATGATCAAACCATCTTGAGAAGTAAAGGGGAGGGCAGTAGTGGCGCATGCCTTTAATCCCTGCACTCCAGAGGCAAGTGGATCTCTGTGAGTTAGAGGCCAGCCTGGTCTAGAGTGAGTTCTAGGACAGCCAGGGCTACACAGAGAAACCCTGTCTTGAAAAAAACCAAAGAGGGGTAGGGAAGGAGAGAGAAATGAAGGGGAAATTTTAAGGACTTGAGGCATAAAACTTGATTTATAGCATGATTTGTCAAATTTTTTACTCCCAACTTTAAAAATATTGGCAAAAACCGGGCATGGTGGCAAAGTCTTTAATCACAGCATTCAGGAGGCAGAGGCAGGTGGATCGCCGAGTTCAAGATCAGCCTGATCCATAGAGCGAGTTCCAGGACAGCCAGGACTACATAGAGAAACTGTCTTGGGGGAGAAAAGGAAAAAATACATATGCAAAAAGGTAATATTTTATGATACTGAAATGAATGTATATCCAAGAAAAATTCTTTTAATGTATCCATGAAATCTTTGCTCCTGATTCTTTGGTATTGTTTTTGGTTTTTTTTTTGAGACAGGGTTTCTCTGTACAACTGCACTGGCTGTCCTGTAGCTCCATTTGTGATCAGGCTTGCCTCCAACTCAAAGAGGCTCACCTGCCTCTGCCTCCCGAGTGCTGGGATCAAAGGTGTGCACTACCACACCCAGCTGACATTTTATCTTTGCCCCCCATTTTAAGAAATGGCAAGCGATTAAATTCAGTTAATACTGATTTTTTTAATGTGAAAAAGACTAAGTTGAGTTTTTTTTTTTCAAAGATTTTATTTATTTATTATGTATACAACATTCTGCCTCCATGTATGCCTGCAGGCCAGAAGAGGGCGCCAGATCTCATTACAGATGGTTGTGAGCCATCATGTGGTTGCTGGGAATTGAACTCAGGTCCTCTGGAAGAACAGTTAATGCTCTTAACCACTGAGCCATCTCTCCAGCCCCTAAGTTGAGTTTTTAAAGCAAACAAGCCATAACAATTTGGCACTATTTCAATAACGAAGTGTCCATAATGTGGTATTAGTACAAAGATCTAAGCAAATCTCAAAGACGGTAGATTAGTAATTAGAACATCATGCAATGTTGATTTTAGCAAGAAACTTAACAGGTAAAAGAAGCATCTTATTACATTATAAATTCGAGTATGCAATTATAATTTACAAATTATAAAAAAAAATCCTCCCTTTTTACAGCCAGTTGTTTTGAATGGCTACATGAATGCGTAGTCAACAAGTCAAATAAACAAACACATCTACCCAAATTTACATCCCAGAATACCTAAGTAAACTGAAGACATTATTCAGATGAGTAAGTTCTATTCATTTTCGTCATCTGGGTGATCAGGTTGCAAAGGACATGCTCTGTGAAGAAGAGAATTTAAATCACTCAAGTATCAACTGTTTATAAAATCAGAACATTAATAATAAAGGTCTGGCTCAAGTAACTAGAAATGAAAAAAAATTAAACTCTAATAATTAGCAAGTGTAAACAGTTCCAAGAGCTAGCACAACAAAACCTTCTAACACCACATTCCTTGTTGATTCATGGAATCAGCATTTTTCATTTAGGACATGTTAGGAGTTCTGCTTAAAAAGAGCCAGGTAGGCAGTGTATACCTGTACTCCTAGTACCTCAGGAAGCTGAGGCAGTGGGATTGCCAATGAAGAAAAAAATAGTTTGAGGCTATTCTGGTTTGCATACCAAGTATCAAGTCAGCCAGAACTATGTGGTAAGACTCTGTCTCAACAAAATAAGAAACACCAGAGAGATGGCTCATCCATTCTTTTTGTTGTTTTTTCAAGACAGGGTTTCTCTGTATAACATTCCTGGTTGTCCTGGAACTTGCACTGTAGACCAGGCTGGCCTCAACTGAGATCTGCCTCTGCCTCCTAAATGCTGGGATTAAAGGTGTGCGCCACCATCACCATCCAGCTCATCCATTTTTGAACAGGACAGCAGTTTAGTTCCCAGCGCATACATCAGGCAGCTCACAACTTACTGTAACTCCAGCTCTTCTTTGGGCCTTACACACACACACACACACACACACAATAAATATGCATATTCTGATGTGTAACTCCTACACTGGGAGGCTGAAGCACAAAGACTGCTGCAAATTACAAGTCCTGCTTGGATTGCATAGTGAGTTTTGGGACAGCTTGGGCTACATAGAAAGATTCCACAAATAAATAAATAAATAAATAAATAAATAAATAAATAAATAAATGGGGGCTGGAGAGATTGCTCAGTAGTAACGGGCACTTGCTGCTCTTTTTTTTTTTTTCAAACGTCTTTATTGAACTAAATACATGTTAAATCCTAAAGCATTTCACTTCTTTTTTCAAGACAGGGTTTCTCTTTGTAGCCTTTAGTGTCTCAGTGTGGGCTCGTCTGCTTGTTTTTCCAACAAACTGTAGATAAGATCACAAATGAAAAAAAAAGATCACAAATGATGGCCACTTCACTGGTTACATGGTTATAAACAAATAAATCATTAGACATACAAACACGATGCTACAACTGCCCAGATGCATATATAATTCTCATGCTATCCCATTTTACAAGAGCCAAGGCATGAATGAATCTGACCCAATGCTCTATAGCAGACTATATTGCCATGAGGCCAGCTTCGGTCTGCTCTCCCTCCTTTACGACCACCAAGACCAGTGTCAAGCACTTGCTGCTCTTAGAGTACCCAAGTCTAGTCCTGGGAACCCATATTGGACAGTTCACTACTGCCTGCAACTTCAGTTCCAAGTGAGCCAGTGCTATCTTCTGGCCTACCCATGTACCTGAACTCAACATGCACATTCCCATACACATAACTTAAATCTTTAAAATAGAAATATGATTAAGGGCTGGAGAGATGGCTCAGTGGTAAAAAGCAATGGCTGCTCTTCCAGAGGACCTGGGTTCAATTCCCAGGACCCACATGAAAGCTCACAGCTATCTATAACTCGTTTTAAAGATCTGACACCCTCACATAGACACACATGCAGGCAAAACATCAAAGCACATAAAAATAAATCTTGAAGCCGGGCGGTGGTGGCGCACGCCTTTAATCCCAGCACTCGGGAGGCAGAGGCAGGCGCATCTCTGAGTTCGAGGCCAGCCTGGTCTACAAGAGCTAGTTCCAGGACAGCCTCTAGAAACTACAGGGAAACCCTGTCTCGAAAAACCAAAAAAAAAAAAAAAAAAATCTTGAAAAAATATTATCACATACATGTATAAAACTGTCAACATTCATTAAAAAAATTCATTTAAGTAGAGAAAAAATAGCAAACAAATTGCCATTTTCTTTGGACTACATGGACATATTATTTAAAAATAACCCCCAAATCATTTGGTAAGCTCTGATAATCACATTTGAATAAAGGTACACTAATATTAATCCAAAGCCATTCTGTACTTATCATTCTTTTTATAGTCAATTAAAAACTTTATCACAATTTTATTTTAGAGTTGAGAAACTTTAGTAGTATCTACTCTAAAACCCTTTGTTTCCAAATGAGATCCAGTGAGCTGAATGGTCATAGACCAGATACTAAAAGAAGGAAGCTATAACAAAGTATTCAGCCTTGGTATGAGATTATCCTTGCTTCATGTACTAATTAATAGATTATGGGAAGGTCTTCACTGTGTTTTACTGGAAATCCAGATAAGTTAACAAATCATGACCCAAACTTCTATTTTGCAGGGATCTGAATTTCATTAGGTATAATAGTTAAGTTCAAGATTTATTCCAGGTGGTGGTGGCGCACGCCTTTAATCCCAGCACTTGGGAGGCAGAGGCAAGAGGATCTTTGTGAGTTGGAGGCCAGCCTGGTCTACAAGAGCTAGTTCCAGGACAGGCTCCAAAGCTAGAGAAACCCTGTCTCGAAAAAAACAAAAAAAAAAAAAAAATTTATGTAATCGAGGCTAAAGAGACTTCTTGATAGGTAAAATTCTTACAAAGCAAACATAAAGACCTCAGTTCCATCCCCTCAGAATCTACATTAAAGAGCTGGGCACAATGCCATATGCCTGCAATCTCAGTGCTGAGAAGGCAGAGACAGGAGGATTTGAGACTCATTGGTCAGCTAGTCTAGTCAAGTCAAATCAGCATGCTCCAGGTGATTGAGAAAGACATTCGAAGCCAGGCTCAAATGGTGGCACATGCTTTTAATCCTAGCACCTGGAAGACAAAGGCAGGTGGATCTCTGAATTCAAGGCTATGCTTGCTGTACTGATCACAAGTCAAGATAAGAACTAGCCTATAGCTGTGTCATAGATGAATGAATAAAGAAAATTTGACACATATACACAATGGAATTTTGTTTAGCTATGAAGAAGAATGAAATTACATTTAGAGGCCAGAGAGATGGCTCTGTGGTTAAGAGCACTTACTGCTCTTGCAGAGGACAGGAGTTCATATCCAGCACCACATAGGACAGAGTATCCAATGACCTCTTCCAGTCTCTGTGGGCACCCACACACATGTACATACATGCATAAATAAAAATTTAAGATTTTTAATAAAATCTTTGAAAAAATTTACATTTCCAAGAAAATGGATGAAACTAGAGATCATGTTACATCTAGTAACCAATACTTTGAAAGACAAATACCGAATATTTTCTTTAATACACAGAATTTAAATGTAAATATATTTGTACATACATATGTATGTGTAGGAAGAACATCAAAATAGAAAAGGGACTATGAGATGAGGGCACAGTGTAAGAGTGGAGAAAGGAACAAGATAGATGTGATGAAATTCAGAAGCAAGGAAGAGGAAGGGGCTGTGCAAAAAGGTTAAATCAGTACAGGGGAACAAATAAGAACGAAGCATAACAGAGTGTGAAAATGACTCTGGGGCCATTGGATGGTTCAGTGGGTAAAAGCACTTGGCACCTGACAACCCAATGTGGAAGGAATGAACCGACTCCTGAAATTGCTCTCTGGCCTCCTAAGAGGCACAAGCACACCACACACACACACACACACACACAAATTTTAAGTGGGGGAGGGATTGATTTTTATTATTTTTGTTTTTTAACTTTTTTAAACTGTAGGCAGTTTTTTAAAAATTTATTATTATTTTATGTTCATTGGTGTGAGGGTCAGATGCCCTGGAACTGGAGTTACAGACAGTTCTGAGCTGCCATGTGGGTGCTGGGAATTGAACTCAAGACCTCTGGAAAAGCAGTCGGTGCTCTTAACTGCCGAGCCATCCAGCCTTGTTTGTTTTGTTTTTTTTTAAGATTTATTTATGTATACAACATTCTGCCTCCATGTATGCCCGCATGCCAGAGGAGCGCATCTCAGTACAGATGGTTGTGAGCCATGTGGTTGCTGGGAATTGAACTCAGGACCTCCAGAAAAGCAGCCAGTGCTCTTAACCTCTGAGCCATCTCTCCAGCCCCCTTGTTTGTTTTTTGAGACAGGGTTTCACTGTGTTGTGTAGCCCTGGCTTTTCTGAATCTGTCTGCAGACCAAGCTGGCCTCGAACTCAGAGAGATCTGCCTGCCTCTGTTTCCTTAGTGCTGGGATCAAAGGTGTGCACCACCACTGCCCAGCTTATTAAGTTTTAAAGTGTCAAATAAAACCCACTACCTTGGATGCATAACTAAAAAAAAATACTTTATGGCTGGAGAGATGGCTCAGAAGTTAAGAGAACTGACTGCTGTTCTGAAGGTCCTGAGTTCAATTCCCAGCAACCACATGATGGCTCAAACCCATTATAATGAGATCCGGTGCCCAGATATAATAAATTATATATGATTATTACATATACATATATATAATAAATTTGAAAAAAATATTTTAGAGAAATGAAAGAAAAAGAAAATGCAAAGCCATTGTGACTAATTTGAAGTCAAAGCCTAGAAAAGAAGGCCAAGGAGATGGCTCAGCAGGCAAAGGTGCTTGCCACCAAGCTGATGGCCTGAGTTCAATGGCAGAAGCAAATCAACTCCTGCAGAGTGTCCCCTGGATGCCATACATGTGCCATGGCACATGCCTGCATGCATGTGCACACGCGCGCGCGCGCGCGCGCGCACACACACACACACACACACCATACTAAACGTAACTTAAAGAAAATGACTAAAAAGGGAAAAACATTCATGCAAATAGTTCTATGTGCAAAAGGAGCTTGCCCAGCTTTGGGGCAAAAACAAGGTTATAAGGAATAACCATAGCAGAATATGAATTCAGAAGTTCACATTCCTTCTGATATATTCATTTACTGTTTCAATAAATGGATAATCACAGTTCTCTAAAACAATGGCAGATCTACAAAAGTGGCTTAAAAATGGTGTCAACCTGTAGAATCTAGCTTTTGTTGTTTTGAGTTTTCTTGTTTAGTTGCTCTGCTCTGAACTAAACCCAGGGATATATGCTACACAAGGACTCTACCACAGAATTATATCACTATCACTTGTTTTGGGTTTTTGAGACAGTCTCACTATGTACTCTAGGATAGCTTGAACTCATGATCTGTCTCAATGTAATTAAAACATGTGCCTGACTATTGCTGATTTATATTATACTATAGATTAAACTTGCCTATGAAACTATATAATTTCTCTCCATGTGATGGAAAGTCAATTTTTGTCTGATTTTCATTTGTTTAGAGACAAGGTCTCAGGTAACCCAGACTGACCTGTGTAGCTTTTGCGTTGTGAAGAGATGGTGTAGGAACCAAGAGCACTTACTGCATCCTTAAAGAGGATATAGTTCCTTTCTTAGCACCTATATCAGGTGACTCACAAACACCTGTAGTTCTAGTTCCAGGGGATCTGTGCCCTCCAGCCTTCATAAGTACCTGCACATATGTGGTATAAATAAACTCATGCAGGCACATACATATATGCATAAATAAAAATATCTGTTTTTTTTAATTACTAGCTGAACATGATGTAAAATGCCTATCAATACATTATATTTTTTGCAGTGGTAAGAGGTTGAACCAAGGGCCTTGTGCTGACAAGCCTTCTGTCACTGAGGTACATCTCCAGGCCCAGTGCATAGCTACAATCTCATCATTATAGAGGCCAAGACAGGAGGATAGAGTATAAGGCTCTAGCTACAGAGTGATTTCAAAGCAAGAGTGGGTTACCGGGTAGAGGGGATTACTCAGGAAGTAGATTCAACCCATCCTTGCCCTAATGTCAGTTACTATACAAAAAACTAAATGCAACCAAGTATGGTGGCTCACACTTCTAACCCATAACCAGAGATCAGCGAGGTTAAGGTAGAAGGGTTGCCACTTGTTCAAGGTTGGCCTGGGCTGCAGAGTGAAACCATCTCAAAAAAAAAAAAAAAGAAAAGAAAAAGGAAAAAGAAAAAAAAGCAAGAAAGAGAGCTGGGTAGTGGTGGCACAGACTCCAAACAGAGGATATTTGAGTTCCAGGCCAGCCTGGTCTACAGAGCAAGTTCCAGGTCAGCCAGGGCTATACAGAGAAACCTTGCTTCAAAACAAAAACAAAAACAAAAGAATCCACACACACACACACAGAGAGAGAGAGAGAAAGAGAGGAAGACACAGAATTAAATGACTATAGTACAGAGGTAGAGCTTGCCTAATGCTTACAAGTTCCAGAGTTCAATTTGTAGCACAGAGAGAATGGCAAAGGAGAGAAGAGAATTTACAGTAGTTTTCTTGTACTTCCTCCCAAAATACATGTAAAATCTGAAATATTTTCTTACTTCCTAATTACAGGCCCTGTGGTTTAGTGAACCATAAAGAATACTGAATCTCCATTCCACACTGCACACTTTTTCTCTAGAGCAAAGTGAAATTATTTTCAAGGTGGATTTTTAATGATCCATATTTCATAAACCACATGTAATGAAATCATTAACCAGTGTTCAGCATTGTCTTTCTCTGTTGTTATATGTGAAGCTCCAGGAGATTTAAGATTAGTATTCACCATCTAATTGACCCTTGAGATGATCTTCAAGGCAGTCCAGTTTGAGCTTCTCAGGATTTTCTGTTTTACTAAAACCAGTGGGATGAGTAGATGTGAAGACCTGGTTGTTTTCCTTTCAACACTGGATTTGCAGGTGCCACTTGGTCCAATATTAGAATGTGATCTGGTCTGAGGCTCTTAGCGGATAAGACACAGAAAGGTAAGCAAGACCCCAAGGAGATTGGTTATAGCTTTTAGGGAGTTGCTGGAGGATTCCACGGTGGAGTCATCAGGGCCATCAGTTTCATAGTAGGTAGGGCCTGCTGTGCTGGATACAGGGAGAAATGACTCAATCTGCATGGGGAGGACCACAAGGAGCAATAGCCCCAAACAGAGTCTGACCGCCATCCTCTCACCCTCGATGGTCAGGGTGCCGCGTGTCCAGCTTGCTGCTTGTTGAGCTGGAAGTTCTCTAAGCTTTTAGCCGGTGTGGAGATTACAGACCAGGTCTTACTTTCATGAAGACATCACAATGGCAGTGTCATGGTGCCACACCCTCTCTTTCTGCACCCAAGTGCTTTTTTTGTTTAGTTTTGTGAAGCAGGATCTTAGATAGTTCAGACTAGCCTCAATCTCACAAATAATTTCCTTTAGAATTAAAACACTTTTAGGGGGCTGAAGAGATGGCTCAGAGGTTAAGAGCACTGCCTGCTCTTCCAGAGGTCCTGAGTTCAATTCCTAGCAACCACATGGTGGCTCACATCCATCTGTAATGAGATCTGGTGCCTTCTTCTGACCAGCAAGCATACAGACAGACAGAACACTGTATACATAATAAATAAATAAATAAATCTGAAAAAAAAAAACCCACTTTTAAAAAGAGAATAGTAGGCAAGACATGGAGGTATGCAACTTTAATCCCAGCATTCAGGAGGCAGAGACAGGTGCATCTCTGTGAGTTCCAAGACAGCCTGGTCTACATAGTGAGTTCTTGACCAGCCAAGGCTACATAGTAAAATCCTGTCTCAAAAAAACAAACAAAAATTAAAAAGTAGGGGCATTGAAATGGCTCAGCTGATAAAAGTGCTTGCTTGTCATTTGAATCTAAACACCTGAGTTCAATCCCTGACCCCATGTAGAGGTGGGAAGAGAACTGACTCCTGAAAGCTGCCCTCTGCCCACAGCCTCCATGTGTGTCCCTTAGCTTTAATACTTAGAAACCTATAAAAATTCAAATACGTTTTTTCCCAATTTTTAAAATTTTTTACGTACAGAGTAATGAAGCCAATGCCTCAAACATGCTAAGTTTTCTTCACTGAGAGCTACATCTCCAGCCCCCACCCTCTTTTTGTTTCAAGACAGAGAGAACTTGTCTGTGTAGCCATGGCTGTCCTGGAACTCACTATGTAGACCAGACTGGCTTAGAACTTACAAAGCTCCACCTGCCTTTGCATCACTAGTGCTGGGATTCAAAGCATGAGCTACTATGCCTGTTTTTGTTTTTGTTTTTATTTTTTGTGATTCTTACCAAAGTGATAGATGTTGATTGTTAGATATTGATAGTATGTAGCATGAGATAAGATTTTTATCCAGATATATAATTATTGATACTTGTTATATTTTTTATTGTGTGTATGTGTGTCCTGAAAAGTAGATTGTACTTTTAAAAAAATCCTTTTTACTTTTATATATATCTATTTTATAGATACATGTATATCTGTGCCCAGCTGTATGTATGTACACATGCTGCAGGAACCCAAATAGGTCAGAAGAGGTATCAGACCCCCTAGAACTGGATTCACACACAGTTGTGAGCTGCCATATAGGTACGGGAACCAAACCTGAACCTTCTGCAAGAGCAGCACATGTTCTTAAAGGCCGAGCCATCTCTCTAGTCCCAAGTATTATATGTTTTCATCCAGAATTTGAGCTCAACATTTATCACTAGCATTCTCATTCATTAATCTTAAAAACAAGCTGGCATGGCGTTGCCTTTAATCCTGGCATTCAGAAGCCAGATGTCTGTGAGTTCAAGGCCTGTGTAGTCTATATAGTGAATTCCAGGACAGCCAGAGCTACATAAGAGGCCCTGTCTCAAAAAAACCAAAAAATTTTAAAAGCTCCAGTCCCAGTTTGAAGAATTCTTAAGGATTTATAGAGAATATATAAATATGTACTATATATTATTGATTATATACTAAATATATATATATATATATATTTCTAGAGTTATTTCTGATTCCTTTCTCTATGTTAATTGTATATTTCTTGTGAAAGTTCACCATATAGTATTACTACTTGTTTTGTTACTGGAGACTAAACCTAGCCCTGCATGCACACTGAGTATCGGACTTACACTGAGCTATACACAGTAGTAATTTTGTGGGGTATTGAAATTCACTAGATGAACTGACATAGAGGTTTTTTTTTTTTTTTTTTTTTTTGGAAAAAAAAGAACAGGCTGAAAAAAAGCAAGAAAAATGAGGGAAGAGAGGGAAGGAGGAAGGCAGGCAGACTATAAAGTGTGGTAGCGCATGCCTCTCAGCACTTAGCAGGCTGAGGCAGAAGGATTACAAGAAATTCAAATCTATCCTGGGCTACACACGGAGACTGTCTCAAAAAACAAAACAAGTCTGGTAATGGTGGTGCACACCTTTAATCCCAGCACTTGGGAGACAGAGGCAGGTGGATCTCTGTGAGTTCGAGGCCAGCCTGGTCTACAGAGTGAGTTTCAAGACAGCCAGGGCTGTTAAACAAAGAAACCCTGCCTCAAAGACAAAAAAAAAAAAAGCAAAAAAAAAAAAAAACTGTAGAGGAATAATAAATTTACTTTTTAGAGTAAGTAAAAATTATTTTTGAAAGGCATTTGAAATTTTAGAATGACATAAAAATTATTAGAAGTTAAAGCATAGTTTTCCTTTTCTTATTGGCTTGAAAAGAAACTTTAAAATTACTCACAATCCCTTTTGTTTTTTATTTTTAGGGGGATATTTTCTGTCTTCCAGAACATACTTACTTTCTTTTCGATGTTCCTAAGCCACTGCATCCTGCTTCCTCAGGAACCTGGTTCTCTTTTTCAGGATCTTTAGGAGACAGCCTGAAGAATTCTCCAATGCCTTTTTGCCACTTTGGAGTTGGGCGCACACAAACTGGATTCCCTCCTGCATACTTATTTTCAGCTATAAAACAGAAACAATTAAATAAAATTAAATGTAATTGTCTTTCTTTAATACAGATTTCTAGAGGTATTAAGTAATATAACATCTGTCTTGAATTAGAAAATGAAGGTTGGAGTGATGTTCAGTGGTAAAGAACCCTAGAGTATTCTAGTAAAGAATAAAAGAGTGGGGCTGGAGAGATGGCTCAGCGGTTAAGAGTGTTGCCTGCTCTTCCAAAGGTCCTGAGTTCAATTCCCAGCAACCACATGGTGGCTCACAACCATCTGTAATAAGGTCTGGTGCCCTCTTCTGGCCTTCTGGCATAGATGCAGACAGAATATTGTATACATAATATTTTTAAAAAATGAATACTAGAGTTTGGGCCGGAGAGAACTGAGTTCCAGAAATTATCCTCAAGTTCCATATGTGTTTAATAGTGTGCAAATCCATGCATATATGAACACACACACACACAGACAATATACATAACAATAAAAGTAATTTGGAATGAGAATACTATAATTTCATATATTTTTGACATTAAAAATACAAATCTATGACCATTTTTATTTTATTGGTGGATGGGGTGAGTCAGTATTTCATATACAAGCATTTTCCACTATATCAAGCCACTTCTTGTTTAGTTGATTATTTTTGTGTTGCTAGGACCCCCGGCACACCTGGTACTCACTTGGTAGCCCAGGCTGGCTCTGAATATACGGTAGTCCTGCCTGGCTTCCAGAGCACTTAGGATTAGAGTCATGCACCTCTTTGCCAGGCTGTTTAACACATATTAAGAACCTATTCAATTCGCCCTAGTGATTAAGCAGTAGGCCAGACAATGAGAGGTGGCCTTGAAAGAATTTACCCTAGTTGTACAAAATATAAGACATTCTGAATAATTTTATCTGCTTTCAAAAAATTTGTCTACTATCTTATCTGAAGAGGTGGAAATAGTAAATATTTCCTAATGAGATCTTTAGATTTGGTAGAAATTGAGGGCTGAGTATGGTATAGTACATGCCCATAATCCTAGCACTCCAGAGACTGAGGTAGGAGAGAATTACAGCCAATCTGGCTAAATACACATAAAGGTCCTTTCTCAAATAAATAATGGTGTGTGGTGGGGACGAATAGGGGTTAGGTTGGCATAAAAACCATGAATTATTGGGTATGGTGGCTAACTCCGGCAATCCTACTTTCTCAGAAGTCTAAAGCAGGAGGGCTTTAAACAGCAGCCTGGGCAACAAACCAAGGATCCCATCTCAAAAAAAAAAAAAAAAAAAAAAAAAAAAGGCAGGTTGTGGTAGTACATACCTGTACATACCAGCAATCGGGAGAGAGAGAAGAGGGGAACGGGTTGTGGATGTGGCTCAGTAAAGTTGCCTAGCATGCACAAAGCCCTGGGTTAGATCCCCAGCACAAAATAAACCTGGCATACAGGGCACATGCATGTAATCCCAGAACTGGGGAGGTAGGGGCAGAAGGATCAGAAAGAGGGCCCAAGGATCTGGGGTTCAAGGTTATTCTCTGTAGGTAGAGACTGAGGCCAGATTGGGCTCCATGAGACCTTGGAAGAAGGAAGAGGGAGGAAAGGAGGGAAAAGGGAAGGGAGGAGGGTGCAAGAGAAGGACAGGTGGGAAGAAAAAGGCACAGAGCGGGAGGAAGGGAGAAATACAAACAGAAGCAAAAAGATACTTGTATTGGGACAGTGTGGTTGAAGATGCAGCTCAGTGGTGGAGCACTTGTCCAACATGGACAAGGCCCGGGTTCAGTTCCCAGAAAGTTCATAGACGGCTGCATAGATAAGCAGTACACACACACACACCTACAAAAAATGTGGCAGTACTGTCAACCATCACTCTAAATCTAATGAGGAGGCACTTTTCACTTTTAAGTAGCCTCCAAGAAAATAGTAACTGTTAATACTAAGAAAAACTAAACACCATTCAACAAAGAAAAATAGGTTTAAAAACAAACCTCTCCTCACACCCCTAACCAAACCTGTGGAAAGACTAAGGCCCCCTTAGAGGGCAAGGAAGAAATTTGGGAGTGAGGATGACAAGGGAAACAAATTCCAGAGGAAGATTAAATAAAAATGAATTCACAGGTCAGGGCTTCACAATTCGGGACTGCTATGCCAGGCCTGATCTCCTTTCCGGGGTTTTATTTTACTTCCTAAGCTTCCAGGACCGTTCCTACCTTTTCTCGACGAACACGATGAAGAACTGGTGACAAAGGTGGAGGAGCCAAGCACCTTCCTGGGGGCTCGAGAAGCCACCACTGCAAAGAGAGATAAAGGGGAGCATTCAGAAGAGGCTGTAGAGCTCGGACGCCCCCGACCTTTGTTCTACCAGTCCCAGCCTAGCTGAGAGCAGGGTGATGCGCAGCAGCAAAACAGTCTTGCCAGGCCTCCGCAGCTTCCTCGAGGTGAGGGCCTGGAGCCTGCTTCCTAGCTCGATGTGGGGGTGGGGTGGATAGCCACGGCGGCTCCATCCTAGGGACAGGCGGCCTAGGGAACCCCATAACCCCCATGCTGCATCCCTTTACCTTTTCTGTAGGCTCCCGGGACGTAGTTTGCTTTGGTCCGCACCATGTTCACACAGGAAGAGACAATTCGCACCAACGCCCCAGCTGCGGATGTCTTAACTGAACAAGAACCCGAAAATGACGTTCCCGCCACAGTTTAAAAGGGTCTCTTTCCCGCGCGCTCCAAGCTCTTGAGAATCGTGACTCTTATTGGTTCCGCGCCTTCACCCTGAACCAATTGGCAGCTTCCAGGGAGTGACAGCCTCGAAACCAGGCTTTGCTGGCCAGTCCATCAGCCCCAGGGGTTGTGATTCATACCTACTCGTGGTGGGCGGAGCCAGGACGCTCCGTGGGTGCCCCAAGTGTGGGTGCGGAGGTAGGTTGTGAACTAACTAGCCAAGTGAGTCGGCTTATAAAATAAAACCTAGTAAAGATAGGAATTGCAATATTTCTTCAAAAGTTATCACAGAGTTAAATCCATGGTGATTGAACCCTGAAAATTAAAATTAAGTGGACTTTTCGATGCAAATCAAAGCTAAAGTTTAATATGCTAAGGGTGAACTCTGCCATGTTTTAACTTTCTGAGGTGGGAGAAAGGAAAACGTAACTTAGGTTTTTACAGAGTTTTAAAAAAAAAGTTTTCAGATCACATAAGACTAAAAATTGGACAAATTGTTCATATGCATATGAAAATATAAATAAAGATGGCTACATAGCTCAAAATCTGCCAAACATAAAAAGGCTACAGTTCCAACCCACATGAGAATAATGCTACAATAAAGAGATCATAAATATTTTCTAACCCTATGCTTCAAAAATTACAATATTCCTAAGAATTTGTGTTTGTTCTGAATGTCATTCATGTAACTAGACCATTTGTGCTTGCTGCAGAATGTTTTCCATTAATGTTCTTTTTAAGGACAACCTTCAGAGTGTAAGTACAGAGCTACTTCTCTCCAGTGAATTAGGTTTGAACAGCAACAAAATCGACTTAGGACCTTAAGCAAATCAACAATCCATTGTGTTATACAACCTACAGATTTCAAAGCCCCACCTAGTGCACTTTGTAATCTAAGCCCTGAGGAGGCAGAGACAGGTGGATAGTGAGAGGAGGGGAGAGAAGGGGGAAGGAGGGGAGGAGAGAGGAGGGGGGGGAGGGGAGGGGAGAGGAGGGGAGAAAAAGAACAGAAACAAAGAAGAAAGAAAGACCACAAAAAGTAGAGGAGCGATGGCTCAGCCATTAAGAAGTTGCTCTTCCAGAGGCCCCCAAGTTCACAGATTCAATTCCCAGCATCCACAAGGCTACTCACAACTGCCTATAACTCCAATTCCAGGGCGATCTGATACCCTCACACAAAAATACATGCAGGCAAAATGATAATGCACATAAAATAAAAATAAATCATTAAAAAGGAAAAAATAATGAAAGGTTTAGGTAGTCATCGGATTAACATAATATTAGCAATAGTAGTTTATCTTAACCCTGGAGTGTTAGATTACAGTCAAATTCCCACCAGAAAAATCAACAAGCATTCCTTTATTGTCATTTAGCCTCATGAAAATGCACATTGGTTCTCAGATGGCCTTGTTTCCTTTTCAGTTAAAGGCCTTCTACTCAGGTCTGAATTGCTTAGTTGAACTCACATTCCGGAGTTCTACAGAGAAAGAGGACCTAGAAGATGTGTCTTTTCTCTTACGTTTTAACCAAATGACTAGAAAGAATGTCAAATATACCTCTTCATACGAGAACAATCTACATATTATTGTAGTTGTGATTGTTTTTTTGTTTGTTTTTTTTTGTTCTTTTAATACCAATGATATCGATGAGGGATGCACGTTAGAGAAAAACACAGAAAAAAAAAAAGAATGAATTTTCCAAATCTTTTTAATTAAAATGGCTACTTTGGGAGCTGGAAATGTGACTCAGTTGGTACTCACTGCCTGATATGCATAAAACCCTTAGTTTGCTCCCTAGCACCATGTAAAGATAGGCATGATGGAGGCATGAGTGTAATCCTAGCATTTGGGAAGTAGAGACAGGTGAATCTCTGACTTTGAGGCCAGCCAGAACTACACAGAGAAACCCTGTTCAAAAAAGAAAAAAAAAAAGCTCAAGGGTGGATTCAAGGCCAGGGGAGGAGGAGGAAGATGATGATTGGGGCTGAGGCAGAAGGAGGAGCATCTCTGTGAGTTGGGGCCAACCTGGTCTACATGGAGTTCCAGGACAAAGCAAAATAAAAAGATTGCTTTGGAAAAGTACTTTTTTTTTTTTTTACAATTAAATAAAACAGAATTGTGTGATTTAAACATGAAAATCGTGAAAACCTGAGGCCTAACACATTTAAGAAAAATTGTAGGGCTGGAGAGATGGCTCAGTGGTTAAGAGCATTGTCTGCCCTTCCAAAGGTCCTGAGTTCAATTCCTGGCAACCATATGTTGACTCACAACCAACTGTAATGAGGCCTGGTGCCCTCTTCTGGCCTGCAGACGTACACACAGACAGAATATTGTATCCATAATAAATAAATAAATATTTTTTTTAAAGATTTATTTATTTATTATGTATATAACATTCCTTCCATGTATGCTTGCATGCCAGAAGAGGGCACCAGATCTCATTATAGATGGCTATGAGCCACCATGTGGTTGCTGGGAATTGAACTCAGGACCTCTGGAAGAGCAGTCAGTGCTCTTAACCTCTGAGCCATCTCTCCAGCCCATAAATAAATATTTTTAAAAAAAGAAAAGAAAATTGTAGTAGGGCTGATGAGATGGCTCAGCACGTGAGCACTCCTGCCATCAAACTAGACAACTTGAGTTCCATTCCCAGGCACCACAGGATAGAAAGAACTGACTCCTGAAAGTCGCCCTCTGACCTCTACATGAGTTTCATAGCACCTACCCAATTACAAAATAAATGTCTTAAAGAAAAAGTTACATTTTAAAGAAAGAAAGGAACAGAAAAGTTGTAGTATGTATGTATTAGTGGAATTTCTGTCTAAACTTATACCTTGCTACTGAAGATGTGTCTCAAGGCCTCACATATGTTAAGTACAGTCTTTATCACTGAGCAACTAAGCTATGGGAATGAGTAAATATAGAAAAAGATAGATGATTCGAATATACTAGAATAATGAATGCATCAGATTTTTATGAAAAGATTAAATTAATTCTCACCATTAATGAACATTGACTGTATTTTGCTTTTTTAGAAAAGCTGGTAAGTCAGCAAAATGGTTTAGAAGGTAAAGGCTCTTGCTGCCGAGCCTGACCACCTGAGTTTAATTCTTAGGACCCATATGGTAGAAAGGAAGAGCTCACTCCCACAAGTGGACCTCCTACTGTCACTTGTACAGTGTGCATCTGTGGTAGCCCACAGCATATACAAACATGGACAAACACACTAATACAAAATATGATAATATTTTAAAGATTTATTTTTACATATATTGATGTTTTGTTTACATGTACATCTGCAGACAAGAAGAAGGCATCAGATCCCATAGATCCTGTGGTGTAGAAGGTGTGAGCTGCCTTATGGGTTCTGGGAATTTAACTCAGGACCTATAAAAGAGCAGCCAGGGCCGGGCGGTGGTGGCGCACGCCTTTAATCCCAGCACTCGGGAGGCAGAGGCAGGCGGATCTCTGAGTTCGAGGCCAGCCTGGTCTACAAGAGCTAGTTCCAGGACAGGCTCTAGAAACTACAGGGAAACCCTGTCTTGAAAAACCAAAAAAAAAAAAAAAAGAGCAGCCAGTGCTCTTAACTGCTGAGCCATCTCTCCAGCCCTAATATGACAACTTTTTAAGATTTTAAGACAGGGTCTCACTAGTAACCCTGGCTAGCCTGGAACTTACCACACAGACCAGGCTGGCCTTGAACTCACAAAGGTCCACCTATCTTTGCCTCCTACAGTGCTGAGGTTAAAAGCACGTACCACCATGTCCAGCTAACGTAATTTATTTGTGTAAGTTTTTTCTTTTCTTTTTCTTTTTTTTTTTTCCGAGACAGGGTTTCTCTGTGGCTTTGGAGCCTGTCCTGGAACTAGCTCTGTAGACCAGGCTGGTCTCGAACTCACAGAGATTTTTTTTTAATTGTGTATGAGTAAGTGCTTGCATGTGTGTGCACCACATGGAAGCCTGGTGCCTGTGGAGGCCAGAACTGGGTGTAGGAGTCCCTGGAACAGGACTTCCCAATGATGGTTGTTAGCCTTCAAGTGGTGTAGCAGTACAGTCTCAATTACAGATGGCACTAAAAAATAAGCACCCCCATCATCAGAACAAAACTACTACAGTGATTACAAATCACCCCCGAGGGCTGGAGTTTTTGTTTTGCTTTATCTGACTGAGGATTGAATCCCAAGATTTTCACAAGCTCAGTAGGCAGGGTCCCACTGAGCTTTATGCCCAGTCTTCCTCCACCCTACCTTTTTTTTTTTTTTTTTTGCATACAATATTCTGTATATGTGTGTATGTCTGCGGGCCAGAAGAGGGCACCAGACCTTATTACAGGTGGTTGTGAGCCACCATGTGGTTGCCGGGAATTGAACTCACGACCTTTGGAAGAGCAGGCAAAGCTCTTAACCACTGAGCCATCTCTCCAGCCCCACCCTACCTTCTTATTGTGAGACAGGACCTCGCTAAGTTACAAAGACTGGCTTTGAGTTCACGTCGTACTACAGGCAGGCTTTGGATTTGTTAGCCTCCTGACTAGAGTTGTTTCAAATGTTCTACAACTGGACTAGACTAAAATTTAAAAGTCGTACCCATCCTTTGGGGTCCCACTTTATTTTATTCCTACTACAGCTCTTCTGGAGGTGTATATTGTCTTAGCACAATTACCAATATCGTTTCTGGAGTTAATACCTATAAGTCGAAGAAACACTCAAATGCGAAAGGCCAAAACACGTTTAAGACCACCGGGAAGCTGAGAGAAGCCAGAGGCGGTGCAAGTGGGCGGGATCAGCCTCAAAGGCGGAGCGACCAAGCGGGGCGGTGCAAGCTTGCGGAACCCTAGTCATCGAGGTCTCCGTTGCGAAGGGGACTAGTCCGGCGCGGGACGAGACGCTTTTGCAGCCCAGCTGATTCCGGTTGGGGAAGATGGCGGTGGCTGGGGCGGCGTCCCGGGAGCCGCTGGTACACTGGTGCACCCAGCAGTTGCGGAAAACTTTCGCTCTGGATGTCAGCGAGGAGATCATACAGTAAGATGGGCTCCAGAGCGGAGGAGGGAAGCTGCTTTGTGAAACGACCCGGTAGCGCGAAAGCCGGGAGGACTAAAAAGTTGTTAAGAAATATGATAAGCGGGGCTGCCGACGGACTTTTGTGTTTGAATTTTGGCCTCTACTTTTTCACTTTAGCCCCTAGATAAGTATGTCAGACTCCATGCGCTTTCCTAGGAAAGTGGCAACATCGTAATAATTAGACGAGTAAGACTGTCCCGTGAACCGGTTGGCGTACAGTTTGTGAGAGAATGACCAAGTCACTGCTGACTTTCCAGAAATTCCTCACTCTGAACGCTGTAGTTTGTATCAAGCAGGACCTAGAATTTACATGGGGATGGCATGTTACAGTATAAATAGTTCCTGACAGTAGAGTCACAGCTTCGGTTTACTGTTGCCACTTAATCAGTTTGGGGACCTTAAGCAAATTAATTTATCCCTTTGTAATCCCTCCCCCCTTTATTTAGAAACTGAATAATGACGAGAGCTTGCCTTTAGTGTTTTATAATTCTTAACGAAACATATGACGATTATCTAATATTTGCTTGAAATGACTAACTTAATTTGTTGCACTGTTACTATATACCAGTCTCTGGGACAGCTGAAATGATATAGACAAATTGGGTTTGCTGAGTCGGAGAGTTGTGCCATGTGAGGAAGTTGAGGGTCTTCTGGGAGCACAGAACAAACTTTTCAATACTGAATAAATTATTCAATAAAGAATTATTATTCAAGAGTCTTAAAATGTACTGGAAAAGATGCCTCTCAGCTGAGAACTAAATTAGTAGAAGCTGAGGTTCTAAGTATTCATGTGGAAGGGAAGATTACACAATGAAACTGGAACAAAGTAAAAACTAAGGCTTTTCCCTAATTTGATTCTTCGTTGCTGAAAATAAAATTGCTATTCTAGAATTATAAGAAATACAGTCAGGTTCTGAGTTTGGGAGATTAAAAAAAAACAAGAGTTAATATAGCCTGGCTTTTGGTGGGGGGTGGGTTTTGAGATAGGGTTTCTCTGTAGCTTTGGAGCGTGTCCTAGAATTAGCTCTTTTAGACCAGACTGGTCTCATACTCACAGAGATCCACCGGTCTCTGTCTCCCGAGTGATGGAATTAAAAATGTGTGCCACGCATTATAGTCTGTCTGTTTTTAAAATAACATAACTATAAGTATGCTTAATACTTGCTTACATTTAAAAAATATTATAAGTGATACAAGAAGTGTACTGATCATAAGCACCCAAGCTAAGCATGCTATAATATTATTTGAAGTACTTATTAAATGTTCACTAGTTGGCAACAAGCTATTATGTCAGGATGAAAGCAGTTGCTGTGCTTTGTTTGACATTTAATTGAGAATAACACAGATGAAATACTGTAAGAATGCTAATAATTTTATATAAGTGACCTAAATATTAAGAGAATTTTTGTTGTTTTTTTCAAGGCAGGATTTCTCTATGTAGCCCTGGCGGTCCTGGAACTCACTCTGTAGACCAGGCTGGCCTCAAAATCACAGAGATCCACCTGCTTCTGTCTCCTAAATACTGAGATTAAAGGCGTGCACGTCACTTTCCAAAATAACTTTGTAGTTTTTGTAAAAGTTATCTATCTTTAGTTTTTGTGCCTTGGTGTGTTGCCATGGATGTCGGGTCCTGTGAAACTGAAATTACAGACAATTGTGAGCTCACAAGTGGGTGGTAGAAATTGAACCCGGGTCCTCTAGTAGAGTAGTCAGTGCTCTTAACCACTGAGCCATGGCTCTGAACCCCTCCTTTCTAGTATTTTTTTTAAATGTAATTTTTGTTTGTTTTTTTAAGACATGGTTTCTCTGTGTATCCCTGGCTGTCCTGGAACTCACTCTGTAGACTAGGCTGACTTCGAATTCACAGAGATTCACCTCCTCTGCTTCCTAAATTCTGGGATTAACAGTATATGCCACCATGGCCAGGCTAAAAGAATTATTAACACAGGCTTATTAACTTTTTAGTCAATAACATGTTAGAAAGCATGAAAATCAGTATACAGGGTCAGCAAAATATACTTATTCTATATCTGCGTGGATTCATGATTTGTTGATTTTCTGTGGATGAGACTTGCTGTCTAACGTTTGGATGCATGTCTTTGAAATGGTTGAGTAGTTCACTTTTAGTACTATGAACCTGGGACTCTTTATTTGTCTTAGGCTTTGAAAACTCCAGGGTAAAATAATACTTGAGAATCGGTAGGTCTTGGTAACTAATCTATTGATGGGGCTAGTAATCTTAGAGATCAAGGTAGTTAAAATGTGTAAGTCCTGAGAAGTCATGACTGTTTTTTAAGATGAGATCTCAAGGGCTGGAGAGATGGCTCAGAGGTTAAGAGCACTGGCTGCTCTTCCAGAGGTCCTGAGTTCAATTCCCAGCAACCACATGGTGGCTCACAACCATCTGTACTGAGATCTGGCACCCTCCTCTGGCGTGCGGGCATACATCGAGGCAGAATGTTGTATATATAATAAATAAATCTTAAAAAGAAAAATGAGATCTCAACTGTGTATCTCTGGCTGTTCTGGAATCCACTCTGTAGACCATACTGGCTTTGAACTCACGGAAATCTACCTGCCTCTTCCCCCCAGGTTTTGGGATTAAAGTATACATTAGGCATAGTGTATTTAAATTTTTAAATTTTTTAAGCTTTTGTTTTTATTTTTATGTGTATGATTGTTTACCTGCATATATGTCTGTGTATTGTGTGTGTAGTGCTCTCATAGACCATATGAGAACATCAGGTCACCTGGGACTGGAATTACAGATGTGAGCTTTATGTGCATGCTGGGAATTGAACCCAGGTACTTTGGAAGAGCTTCCAGTGCTCTTACCCATAGATCCATCCTTCCAGTTCCTCTAATTTTTATTTTTGGTTAAATCTGATGACTGCAATGTAGCTCCACAGTAAAGAACTTACCTGATACGTGCAAGGCACCAGGTTCCATCTCCAGTGCAACAATGAAAGCAAAAACTAGCCAAATAAAATTCTTTAATTAATTTTGTTTATTTATAGATTATAACTGAACTTCTACCATCAGGCTGCAAGAATCTAACAAGTATATTCACCCTGTTAAAAGATTTAAAAATTACATTATTTATGAATATGTACATACGTTTGAGGACACATGTGAGATTAGAGGACAACTTGTGGGAGTCGGCTCTCTTTTTCTCCCGCCTAGATTCACCAAACTCATGTCATTAAGCTTGGTGACATGCATGCTGAGGTGTCTCATCATCCCATATCTAACCTTCTGAGAGACTGTCATCTACAAAGTTCACCTGTAGAATCATGTGATAGTGTTACCAAAGCGGGGGAGCAAATGTTTTCTGCTAAGCTACATTCGTAGCTGTCCCGGAGTTCAGGGAACCCATAGGCTGCAGGTTCAACTCATGTTTCTCGTGCATGTGCTATCAGTGATGGGACAATCCCTTCTCTTTTTAAAGATGGATTTATTTCATGTGTGTGAGTACTTTGCCTATGTTTTTTTTTGTTGTTGTTGTTGTTGTTTTTGGTTTTTTGAGACAGGGTTTCTCTGTAGCTTTGGAGCCTATCCTGGAACTAGCTCTTGTAGACCAGGCTGGCCTCAAACTCACAGAGATCCGCCTGCCTCTGCCTCCCGAGTGCTGGGATTAAAAGTGTGCACCATCACTGTCCGGCTTGCACTTTGCCTATGAAGGTATGAGAACCATGTTTGTTTCTGATGCCCTTCAGGCTTAGAAGGTGTAGGATCATCTGGAACTGGAGTTACAGATGGTTGTGAACCACCATATGGGTGCTGGGAACTGAATTTATGTTCTATGTGAGAGCAGCAAGTACTCTTAACTGCTGAGCCATTCCTCTAGCCACACAAATTTCTCAAAATACTGAGAAACAATAAATGTGTAAATACATATAAAAGTTAGATTATGACCTATTTGAAAGCCTGGTCTTTGTCCTCATCAGATTTATATCCTTAGCGCCTAGCATAGTACTTGGCCCAAAGTAAACACTTTTAATAAATTAATGAATGCCTTTGTTTGTGTTTTTGAAGTAGTGCTGGAATTGAACCTAAAATCTCATGTGTGCTAGGCAAATTCTATATGACAAAGCTATCCTCATCCCTGATGATGTTTAGTACTTTCATCCCTGTTATGATTTCTGAAAGTCATACAGTAAGCTATTTATATCTTTACCTCCTGAGGTATGTTTTGTCAATTGAGAGCGCTGAAGAGCTACGAGAATATGTGACAGATCTTCTCCAGGGAAATGAGGGGAAAAAGGGTCAATTCATAGAAGACCTTATAACTAAGTGGCAAAAGAATGATCAAGAGTTGATTCCTGATTCTTTTCAGCAGTGCTTGAAAAAAGATGGTAAGTTAACAGTGGTTCAGTGAGAACAGAAGTATTGATAAGTGCTTGGCTTTAGAACTCTGTATTTTCTGCCATGAGGTATTACGTGTTCACAGGTAATGTAAACAGAATCACATGTGTGCATATTTTCAGCTTAGATCTAGTCAGTTAGTAATGACTATTGCTCTAACCTATTGGCTTTTCTGTATACCCCTGCTTCTCCAGTACTGGGTTTATAGGCATGTTACACCATACTGGGTACCAGCCACTGTTTTTAAATTTACAAAAACAAACAAACAAACAAAATCACAAAAAAATCTGTTTCCAGGCACAGTTGTGGCTTTAGAATTTCAAAAAGTTACAAATCAATTAAAGAAATACCTTTCAAGGGCTCAGTCCTCACTCAGTTGTAAGACACTTGCCTAACATGTGTGAGAGCCTGTGTTCAATCCCCAACACTACAAAAAATTGAAGATTTTTTCTTTTTAAAATTATTTACTTATTTTGTTGTTGGGGTTTCTGTCCTGCCTAGTCCTTTTTCTGCCCAGTTCCCGCAGTCGTTAAGTCCCAAAGAAATCACACAGAGGTCTACATTAATCATAAACTGATTGGCCCATTAGCTCAGGCTTATTAACTTTTTTTAAAGATTTATTTATTTATTATGTATACAATGTTCTGTCTGTCTGAATGTTTGCTGGCCAGAAGAGGGCACCAGATCTCATTACAGATGGCTGTGAGCCACCATGTGGTTGCTGGGAATTGAACTCAGGACTTCTGGAAGAGCAGTCAGTGCTCTTAACCTCTGAGTCAGCTCTCCAGCCCCTCTTATTAACTCTTTTTTAAAATTTTTATTTATTTATTTATTTATTTATTTATTTATTTATTTATTTATTTATACAATATTCTGTATATGTGTGTATGCCTGCAGGCCAGAAGAGGGCACCAGACCTCATTACAGATGGTTGTGAGCCACCATGTGGTTGCTGGGAATTGAACTCAGGACCTTTGGAAGACGAGGCAATGCTCTTAACCACTGAGCCATCTCTCCAGCCCCCCTTATTACCTCTTATAACTTACATTAGCCCATTATTCTTATCTGTGTTAGCCACATGGCTCAGTACCCTTTTCAGCGGTGTAGTCACATCTTGCTTCTTCTGTGTCTGGACAGGACTGTAGAGGGAGCTTCCCTCTTCCCAGAATTCTCCTGTTCTCCTTGACCCGCTTCTACTTCCTGTCTGATTGTCCCACTTATACTTCCTGCCTGGGTACTGGCCAGTCATTGTTTATTTAAAACATAATTGACAGAATGCAGACAATTGTCCACACCATTATTTTATGTTTATGAGTGTATGTCTGTGCCACATGCATCCCTGGTGCCCTTGCAGGACAGAAGATGGAATTGGGTTCCCTGAAACTAGGCTTTCAGATGGTATAAACTGCCATGTATTTTACTTGAAATTAAGCCCTGCCTAACCAGTGATTTTAACTGCTGCACCATCTTTCCAGCCCTGTTTTTGTTTTGTTTTCCTTGTTTTTTCTTTTCCCAAGACAGTGTTTCTCTGTATAGTCCTGGCTGTTCTGGAACTCACTTTGTAAACTAGACTGTCCTCAGACTTAGAGGTCTACCTTCCTCTTCCTGTTGGGATTAAAGTCATACACTACCATGCCTCACTCTAGCCCTATTTTTAATAAATATTTTATTTATTAAATATTTATTATGAGTGAACGTATTGACTGATTATGAATAATTTTTAGAGGTTTCCATTTATATAGCACAAAAGATGAACACCAAACTAAATAATATGTCATTATTACACAGTGTAAAATGTTACATTATTAACTTCTACTCAGCATTATTTGACTTCTCCTTTTCCTTTTTCTTCCTCCAGTACTGGGGATCCAACCCAGGACTGCTTGCATGCTAGGCAAGAACTCTCCGCCACTAACCCTGTTCAGAACTATTAGTCATTGACTGCAGTCATGACATGATTTAATTTTGAGTTGAGAGTAGTTCTGCCTGACTTTGTATCTTGATTGTAAATATTAAGAATTACCTTCAGGTTTTACCTGTAGAAGCTAAATAATAAACCTTGCCATTCTCTTTTTGTATTTGTTTGTATTTTATCCTTTAAAGAAATTTTAGATGGACAGAGATCTGTAGACCAGTTAAAGCGGAGTAGGAGGAAAGGAAGAAACAAACAGGAAGTTCCTGCATTTCCTGAACCTGACTTGACTATAGAGGCCAAAACACCTTTAGATTTGGCCAAGGTAAGCTTTTCTTGACTGTGTGAAGGAGAAAGGACTAATTAATATGTTTCAGAGACAACATGCAGAAGCTGATACACCAAGGCAGATTCTAACAAGTGGGTGGACTGTAGGGACTGAAGCAGACAGTGCTGACATACTTCTATCCCTGTGGTGTGGAGATCTTTTTTCTCCACCCGAGCAGCATGTAGCTCAGGTTGACCTCTAACTTGCTGTTAGCCTTGAACTCCTGACTTTCACACTTCTGCCTTCCAAGTTCTAGATTACAAGTGTGTGCCACCACTCGCTTACCACAAATTACAAGATTTATTTCATATGAAAGATCAAACTTAGGACTTTGTTCATGCATATCAGACAAGCACTCTACTGCTAGCTACATTCCTGGCTTGGATGAATAATAATCAATAAAGCACCCTACTTTCAACTTCAACATTTGAGAGGGCAGTAAAAGCTAAATGATTATATAGTTCTTGCTTTTACTGAAACTGCCAGGCCTACTTACCTAGCAGGGTAAATACCATGATCACAAAGGTGGTTTTCCCAGGGTAAGGCTTGTGCATTATACTCTGAATGTTTTGACATCTGCGATTTCCACATATGTGGGAAATTCATCTACATCATTTGTGGTAGTGGAGGATTGTGTTTGAACTCATTCCTGCATCAAAACAAACAAATACAACCCCCCAAAAAAACCAAAAAACAAAAGCAAAACAAAACAAAAAACTGCTAGGCAACTGAGAGACCAGGGCAGGAAAATTGAGAGGTCCAGGCCAATCTAGGCCAGTCTAGAATACATAGTGAGAGACTTTATCAGAAAAATCAGGAAAACATACATAAATAGTATTTCTGTTTTGAAAGTTTTCTCTTAGCCAGGCAGAGGTGGCGCACGCCTTTAATCCCAGTACTCGGGAGGTAGATGCAAGTGGATCTCTGTGAGTTTGAGCCTAGCCTGGCCTACAAGAGCTAGTTCCAGGACAGGTTCCAAAGCAACACAGAGAAACCTTGTTTCAAAAACAAACAAACAAACAAATTATTATCATTATTCAGTCCTCAAAACTCATTAATAACAAGGCTGGGCTAGAATTCTCTGTGTATCCCAAGCTGTCTTTGAACTCAAAATTCTCCTCCAAGTGCTCAGGTTATAGACACTGTACCTGAATAACTGAAACATTTATCGTTAGCACAACTCAACAAGCTAAACTTTTCAAGAGAAGAAATTAATTAATCTAATAAGGAATAAAAAGAGTCTGAGTATGATAACATACAAAAAAATGGGTGAGAGGTGGACATGGTGACCTCAAACTATAATCCCAGTGCTCAGGAATCTAAAGAAGTCCCTCACATTCAAGGCCAGCCTAGACTTCAGAATGAAATTTTTTCAGAAAAAACTAAAAAATAAAACTAAAGCAAAAACAAGGAGAATGGAATTTACAAAAATTATCGCAAGTGAACAAAGAACATCTAACCAATAAGTATATAAAGGTATTTAATCTCATTAGAAATAAGGTGGCCAATTCTTCATACTCTTAGTTGCCTTGAGACTTTTTCAATTTTATCACCTAGAGTCTCTCATTGTGCCTCTGCCCCAAGGCATGAACAAACCGACATGTCTGTACTAATCAGATAAATACACATTAAATCACTGAGATATTTCCTATCAGATTGTCAATGATTAAAAATAAAATTAGTGTTTGGCAGCATGCATCAAGAACTGTAGAAATGTCTATGTAGTCTTTACTTTGAATCCCTATTCCCCACAGGCTTGTATATGTTAAGTACTTTCACCACTGAATGACCCCTAAGTGCTATGTTGTATTATTTTAGTGCCTAAAGATGTTCTATACTTTTTCTTGTTTCTGTTGATAATTTGAATATCTGCTGCTGTGAAATTCCTATTTTTATATTATGACCATCTTTTTTTTTATCATGGTATTGTTTTCTTATGTCTGTTCTTCCCCCTAGTAATAGGGATTGAATGTAGAGTCACATGCTTGCTAACCACATGCTATGCCACTAGTAACACTGTCTCTTTCTTATTTATTTCTAAATTACTGATTTTTCTCATTTTATTGATTGCCTATCCTTTGAGATAAATGAATGTTATCTATTTTTGGAGATTTTTTTAAAAAATTCTCTGTTTATTCTTTGCGTGCGTGCGTGCATGCATGCGTGTGTGTGTGTGTGTGTGTGTGTGTGTGTGTACATGCACGTGCTCATGCGCCTGTGCATACAATTTGTGTCTGTTCTCTTTTATAATGTGGTCCTGGGTATCAAACTTAGGTCATTTAGGCTTGGCAAACATCTTTACCTGCTAAACCATCTAACTAGTCCCCAAAGGCATTTTTTAGCTATGGCTTAAGATATCAAGGGTTGGGAGTATAGCAGAGCACATATCTACTGTACAAAAGGCACGGGTCCAATAGCCAGCACCACAAGAAAAGAAAAAAGGAAAGATAGGAGTGAGTTTGTAGCTCACTTGGTTGGTAGAGTGCTTCCCTGGCATGTATGAAGCCCAGGGTTTCAGCCCTGCATTGCTTGTAAATTGAGTGTAGTTATGTACATGTGTTATCTCAGCACTCAGGAGGTACAGCTCGGAGGATCAGTGTCATCCTTTAGTTTGAACATAATAGTTCAAGCCAAGTGTTACTCAAAACAAAAAGAACCCAACTCACTACATTTGAATGATAAAACATCTATAAGTGCAATATTAAATATCTCAAGGGACAGCAATATGACTCAGTAGGTAAAAGTGCTTGCCACCAAGACTGATGACCTGAGTTCAGTCCTCTGAAGCCACATGGTGGAAGGAGAGAACTAACACCTGAAAGTTGTTCCCTGACCTCCACATGTATACTGTGGGATGTACACACGCTTACATGTTTTTACACATGTAAAAATTCCTCTTGAAAACACATCAAGCTGCCTTAATTGCTACATTATCTTGTTCTAAATATATTAGGTGATTGAGAGCTACTAATTGTTGTGATATTTTGTTTGTGTTTAACAAATAAAGCTTGCCTGAAGATCAGAGTGCAGAACTAAGCCACTAGAGGCCAGGGAGTTGTGGCTCACACCTTTAATCCCAGTTTTTGGGATCCCACGCCTTTAATCCCAGCACTAGGCGGGTGGAGACAGGAAGGGACCTGACTGGGCAGACCAAAGAATGTAAGGCTGGAGGAGACAAGAACTCAGTGCAGTTTTGAGTTGCATTCTGAAGATACAGTCAAAGGATGCAGTCTGAGGAAGCAGTCTGAGGACAGGATCGCCTCTTTGGTCTGAGCATCAGTAGAGATAAAATGTCTCTGTACTGGCTGGCCACTCTGCTTCTCTGATCTCTCAGCTTTCACCCCCTAATATCTGACTCCAGGTTTTTATTAAGAACAATTAGAATTCGTGCTACACCTAACAAATAAAACAATTGTTAGAAAAACAATTACCTTGCTTTTATCAGGCCTCTAATTATAAGTAATCCGTATTCTGTTTCTTTGGTGGTTCTTGGATAAGGTGCAAGTTGTTACTGAACAGAACTCAGACTTTCCTCCCACATTATTTTTGTTGTCATTGATCAGTGTTCCTGTGATGTCTTTGTACAATTAGGCACAAGAAAGCAGTAACTCAGTAAAGAAGAAGACAAAATTTGTCAATTTATACACAAGAGAGGGACAGGACAAACTTGCAGTCCTGCTTCCTGGTCGTCACCCATGTGATTGCCTGGGACAGAAGCACAAACTCATCAATAACTGTCTGGTCTGTGGGCGGATCGTCTGCGAGCAAGAGGGTTCTGGCCCCTGCTTATTCTGTGGCTCTTTGGTAAAGTCCTTCTGTTTTGTTTTTGCTATGTGCCCTGGTTGATGATGAGGATGATGATAATGATTTTTGTCAACTTGAGTTATCTGAGAAGAGGGAACATCAGTTGAGAAAATGTTTTCATAAGATTGGCCTGTAGGTAACCTTGTGGAGTATTTTCTTAATTAGTGAGTACTGTGGGAAGGCCCTTCAACTCTGAATGGTACCACCTCTGGGAAGGTGGTCCTGGACTATGTAAGAAAACAGGCTAATGTGTGATGATGTTTGCCTGTAATGCCAGCACTTGGGAGGCAGAAGCAAGAGATTATCTGTGAGTTTGAAGCCAGCCTGGTTTATAGTGAGTTCCAAGCTAACTAGA
This sequence comes from Arvicola amphibius, assembly GCF_903992535.2. NCBI lineage: Eukaryota > Metazoa > Chordata > Mammalia > Rodentia > Cricetidae > Arvicola > Arvicola amphibius. Next base: position 134,387,249 of record NC_052049.1, on the reverse strand, counting down.
GATACAGAATGAGACCTTGTCTTTGAAAGGAAGGAAGGAAGAAAGGAAGGAAGGAAGGAAGGAAGGAAGGAAGGAAGGAAGGAAGGAAGGAAGGAAGGAGGCAGCATTCCTACCTTACCTCTATCAGTTCCCGTCTCAAGTTCAAGCCTTGAGTTCCTGCCTTACTACCCTTAGTGATAAACTATTACCTAGAAGTACAAAATGAGATAAATCTTTTGGGGGCTAGAGATGGCTCAGTGGTTAATAGTACTGACTGCTCTTGCAGAGGACGTGAGTTCACTTTCCAGCAGCCCCATGGTGTCTCACAGCTGCCTATAACTCCAGTTCCAGCAAATCTGGATGCCTACTTCTGACCTCTGTAAGACCAGACATACATACAGGCAGAACATTCAAGCATTCATACAATAAAAAGAAATGAGTACAAAAAAGTGAACCTTTTCCTCCTACCAAAATTGCTTTTAATCATGGTGTTTTATCACAGCAATAGAAGCCCTAAGACACTATCCTTTGAGCTAATAATCACAGCCATTCAAATCATTTGTAATTTCTCATAGGAAAATTCTTTCCTACAATATCTAATGAAATCCCAGCACTCTGGAGGCCGAGGCAAAAAAGTGAGTCACTATATAATTAGGCTGGCTTCAAGCTCCTTGTGTAGCCCAGACTCATTAATAACTGTCTTTGAACTCCCTATATAAACGAGGATAGCCTCAAGTTTGTGGCAGTATCCTTACCTCAGTTTCTCAAGAACTTAAATACTGAGATTACAGATGTAGGCTATCATATTTGCCTTCTGATTCTTTCTTATTTTATGTGTATATATGTTTTGCCTGCATATATGTCTGTGTACCACATTTGTGCCTTAACCCCTCTGAGGCCATAAGAGGACATTGTATCCCCTGGAACTGAAGTTACTGATACATGTGAGCTACCATGTGGGTGCTGAGAATTGAACCTAGGTTCTCTGGAAGAGTAGCCAATGCTCTTAACTGCTGAGCCATCTCTCTAGCTTCAAGCTTCCGTTTTTTTCTAATAAAACATAATTTCTATTGTCGATTTGGAGTTTATGGTTAGAACCAAAGGCTTTTGAAAAATGCTCTTGCAGAGGACGTGGGTTATTTTTGGCATTCTCAACAGAAGCAAATATTTTTCCTTTAAAAGTATGTATATGTATATCTATATGTGTATACATATATTATTCTAATATAAATATACATGATCATCTAGTTATTCAGGTAAAATATTACAGCAATGAACTTTTGGGGGGGGTTGTTTTGTTATTTTGAGACAAGGTTTCACTGTGTAGCCCTGGCTGCCCTGGAACTTACTCTGTAGACCAGGCTAGCCTTGAACTCAGAGATCCACCTGTTGAGGCATGCCAAACAGGCAATATCATTCATCTACTGAATGATTACTCTTTTTTTACTTTATAGGTATGTACTAATGAAGAACAGGACATTTTACAGCGTGACTCAAACAAAAGCCAGAAACTACTAAAGAAGCTCATGTCAGGTAAATCCCTGGTTTCTTTCTTGCTTTGTTTTTCATTTGTTTCGACAGGGCCTCCCAGTGTACCCCTGGCTGGACTGGAAGTCACTTGTGCCAGGATTAAAAGTGTGCATCATAGCCCTGGCTGTCCTGGAACTCTCTCTGGACCCGACTGGCCTCAAATTTAGAAATCCACTTGCCTCTGCTTCCAAGTGGTAGGGTTAAAGGCGTGCACCACCACTGCCTGGCTCAACAATATTTTTTTCCGGGGGTGGGGTTGGGGGGTGTCTGGTGATTGAACCAGGGCCTCACGCATGCTAAGCTATGTCCCCAGCCCCTCAAAAAGCATTTTTTAAAACGCTTACTATTAAAATCATTACTAAAATAATGTTATATGTTGCTCATATACCTTTGAACAACAAAATAAACAATAATAATATTAGGTTATAACAAAGAAAAATTCATATCCATATTTATTCTGTAGCAAATGAAACAACCTAGACAATAAAGAAGAGATAACTCGACAGGAGGTAGTGGTGGCCCACACCTTTAATCCCAGCACTTGGGAGGCAGAGGCAGGTGGATCTCTGTGAGTTCAAGGACAGCCTGGTCTACAGATCAAGTTCCAGGACAACTAGGGCTACACAGAGAAACCCTGTCTCAGGAGAAAAAAAAAGAACAACTCTTAGAGAAGAATACTGAATAATAAAGTAGAAGAAAATGGACTGACAGAAAAATCACCATCAGAACAAGAATGACAGTTCGAACTGCTGTAGGCAAGATATTACAATGATGGAGTGAAAATTTAAGACAATAGACTTGCCAGGCAGTGGTGGCGCATATCTTTAATCCCAGCACTTAGGATACAGAGGCCAGCCTGGGCTACAGAGCAAGTTCCAGTTACACAGAGAAACCCTGTCTCGAAAAAAAAAAAAAAAAACCAAAAAACCAAAAAAACCCAAAATGTCTGCCTTTGCCTCCTGAGTGCTGAGATTAAAGACATACACCACTACCGCCTGGTGGTTTTGCTTTCTTTTTTAAAATTATTTATTTATTTTATGTGCATTGCTGTTTTGTTTGCATGTATGTCTGTATGAGAATGCCTGTTCCCCTGAGAGGCCAGAAGAGGAAATTGGATCCCCTGAAACTGAAATTACAGACAGCTGTGATCTGCCATGTGGATGCTGGGAACTGAACACAGGTCCTCTGTAAGGGCAATCAGTGCTCTTAACCACTGAGCAATCACTTTGGCCCCCAAAATGATGAAGCTATTTTTTTGTTTGTTTGTTTATTATTTGGTGTTTTTCAAGACAGGGTTTCTTTGTGTAGCCCTGGTTGTCCTGGAACTTGCTTTGTAGACCAGGCTAGCCTCGAACTCCCAGAGATACGCCTGACTTCTGCTGGGACTAAAGGTATACACCACCATGCCAGGCTCTCAGCCCCACTTTCTTAGTTTAAATCCTTATGAAGATGCTGACATCAAGGGATGAACATATATAGGAATTGTACTCTTTTTTTCCAAAAATGTTGTCTTTTATATTTGAGAACATCTGACAAAAGTTACTAAGGACCTTTTTGTTAGGGTGCTACATACCTGAAGTACTATATTTGGGAAACTGAGGCAGGAGGATTGTTGGAGTTTGGGAGTTTAGGACTGTCCTGGATAAAGCGAGACTAAAGCAAGACTATGAATATAAGTTGGACTGGTGAGATGGCTCGGCCTGGAAAGGCTCTCTGCTGAGAAAACGACTCCCACATGTTGTCTCTGCCCTCCATATGTGCTTAATGGCATGTGTATGTGCACCCCCACACTGACAAATAGAATGTAAAAAGAAAAAAGTTAAGCTAGGAATGTTGGTGTAAATAAATCTATAATGACAGCATTCTGGAGTCTCTGGAAGAAGCATGGCATGTTTGAAACCATCCTGGGATACATAGCTGAAAATAGGCTGTCTTGCTTTGTGTCGTGAGACTCTGTCTCAAAAATGTTTAAGGCTGGCAAGATATTCAGAAGGTAAAGGTGCTTACTGTTAAGCCTGATTATCTGCAAGTTGTGTTTTCAATTCCACATGCATACTGTGACCTGTATACACATACAAACCTGTAGCACGATTAATAAAAACCCAGACAGCCGGCGGGGGTGCAGGGGTGGTGGCGCACGCCTTTAATCCCAGCACTCGGGAGGCAGAAGCAGGTGGATCTCTGTGAGTTCAAGGCCAGCCTGGTCTACAAGAGCTAATTTCAGGATAGGCCCCAAAGCTACAGAGAAACCCTATCTTGAAAAAAATAAAACAAAAAAACAAAAACAAAAACCCAAATAAATAAATAAATAATAAAAACCCATACATAGATATTGGGGTTCAGCCTGAAGGTCAGAAAAGCAAAACAGTCAACTATTGGTTCTTACTTTACCTCAGTCCAAAATGACGATCTGGCCTCCAGGAATCTCAGAATGAGACTGTGACTGAGAGCTGTCTCCTCCTGTCTTGTATTTCTCTCTAGTGCTGGGATTAAGGGTGTGCACCACTACCCCATGGTTTCTATGACCAACTAGTGTTGCTACTAGGATTAAAGGTGTGTGCCACCACTGCCTGGTCTGTAAGGCTGAGCAGGGTGGCTGTTTTACTCTCTGATCTTCAGGCAAGCTTTATTTATTAAAATACAGATGAAATATCACTACACATACCCACACTAATTTTTTTAAAGGTTTTAAAAGGCATATTTTTTTGCCTTTTTGAGAACCCCTTTTTTTTTCTTTTGAGAGATAAGATCTCATGTATGTAGCCCAAGCTACTCTTAAACTTGCTGTGTAGCTGAGGAGAACGTTGAACCTTGGATCTTCTGTCTTTTCTAAGGTATTGGGATTGTAAATGTGCCATCCATCGTGCCTGGCTATAACCATTTATTTATTTATTTATTTTTGGTATTTCAAGACAGGGTTTTTCTTTCTTTTTTTTAAAGATTTTTAATTTATTTTTATTAAGTATACAGTATTCTGCTAGAAGAGGACACCATATCCCATTATAGATGATTATGAACCACCATGTGGTTGCTGGGAACTGAACTCAGAACCTCTCGAACAGCCAGTGCTCTTAACCTCTGAGACATCTCTCCAGCCTCTTTTTCTTTCTTTCTTTCTTTCTTTCTTTCTTTCTTTCTTTCTTTCTTTTCTTTTAATTTTTAATTTATTTTCATTAAGAATACAGTATTCTGCTAGAAGGAGACAGGGTTTTTCTGTATAGCTTTGGAGCCTGTCCTGGAACTTGCTCTGTAAACCAGGCTGGCCTTGAACTCACAAGGATCCAGCTGCCTCTGCCTCACAAGTACTAGGATTAAAGCCGTGCACCACTACCACCCAGGTAGATAAAGTCAATTTTAAGAGGTAAAACAACATGCTTATTAATTTCTATCAAAATAATATTTAGCGCCTACCTTAGTTCATAATTTTCTTTTTAATATAAAAATCTATGTTTTTATTATAAAGTATCAATTGTAAAAACCAAATGTTTTTTCAGTTTTTCATAATTTTCTATAATTGGTTTCTGTGTCGTGCTTTTTAGCTTTCAGTGCTGACTGAATTTCTAGCCATTCTGCCTTATTAGCTGGGATTACAGATACGTATCACCATGCCCAGATTTTTATATTCTACACACTTGTTTTGGTTGATCAAAAGACAATCTCTTGGGCTGGAGAGATGGCTCAGTGGTGAAGAGCACCTGCTGCTAATTTCAAGGACTGGAGTTCAGACCCTAACTTTCACGTAACAAGCTGGGCTTCCTGCAGATTCCCGATTGGATACCTTCTTGCCTCCAGGCATGTGCACCTTCATGCACACATACACAAATCAATAAGGTTTTTAAAATAGTCTATTGACTGTTTATTCTAATTTATTTATCTCCTAGTTATTGGATATTTGAACTTTTTCCAACTTAGAAATAATAACAAATGGTCACCTTTGTCAGTAAATCTTTTGACTTTGTTGGGACACATTCTTTTTTTTTTTTTTTTCCCTTTCGGTTTTTCAAGACAGGGTCTCTGTGTAGCCCTAGTTGTCCTGGAACTCACTCTGTAGACCAAGCTAGCCTCGAACTCAGAGATCCACATGCCTCCCTAGTGCTGGGGTTAAAGGCATATGCCACCACCACCTAGGTACATTTTTTTAAATTTAAAAAAAAAAGTTGGGTTTTTTTTTTGTTGTTGTTGTTGTTTCGTTTTGAGATACTATTAGTGTCAAATACCACTTGATGTTGTTTGGGCCTGACCTTAAATGTTTCCATTTTAATGAATGCTTCAGATCATCAGGCTAGCACCAAATCTGCAAATATTTTGTTCATTTGCAGCACAACAATACAACAACTTTATTCTATGGACTGATCCCATTTGCTATTTCAGGGGCAGAAAATTCTGGAAAGGTGGACATCTCTACCAAGGACCTTCTTCCTCATCAAGAGGCTCGGATTAAGTCTGGTCTGGAGAAGGCCATCAAGCATAAAGAGAAGCTGCTAGAGTTCGACAGAACTAGGTAGTGTGGGCGTAGAGCAGCATTGCTAAGACAGAAGCTCAGCTGGAGAGTCTAGCTATTAAACTTTGTATGGGGGTTAGGGGGCTGTTTCATAATTAAGAGCATTTGCTGCTCTTGCAGAGACCCAGGTTCAGGTTCGAGCACTTGTGTGGCAGCTCTTAATCATTTGTAGCTCCAGTTCCTCTTCTGACCTCTACAGGCACTCACTCACATAGAGCACACACATGTACATGCAGGCAGAACACTCATACATAAAATAATAAAATAAATCAAATATTGCCTTGACACTTGATACCTTCTTAGGGTGGAGTGTGAAAGGATTCATAACAAAGAAGAACAGGATGTATTGGGGTTTTATTGCATCTTGGTTTTTGCTTTTGTTTTTTGTTTGGCAGAGTTTCACTATGTGAATCCAGCTGGGCTAGAACTCCTTCTGTAGACCAGCGTTGCATCCAACTCAAAGATCTGCTTACTTCTGCCTCTCTAGTGCTAGGATTAAAGCATGGACCACTACATCTGTCTCTTTTAAATTTTTTTCAAATATTCCACACTAAGAACTTATAGATCGGGCTGGAGAGATGGCTCAGAGGTTAAGAGCACTGACTGCTCTTCCAGAGGTCCTGCGTTCAATTCCCAGCAACCACATGGTGGCTCACAACCATTTATAATGAGATTTGGTGCCCTCTTCTGGCCTGCAGGCATATATGCAGACAGAACACTGTATATATAATGAATAAACAAATCTTTAAAAAAAGGACTTATAGGTCGCATTTATTTATTAACAAATTATCTGGTTGTTGGGTAAAAAATTCTGAAGACTTTCATTTTGAACCAAGGAGCAGCTGTGTTGAGTGAACCACTTTTTACTGCAGAACAGTATAAATATTACACAGACAGCACACAGACTTTTGTGCTAAAGACAAAATAAAAGAAAGTTTAAATAAGCAAAAACCAAGTCAGGCACTTGGGAGACAGAGGTAGGCGGGTGGATCTCTGTGAGTTAACACTAGCATTTACAGAGTGAGTTCCAGGAGAGCCCGTACTACTTAGTGAGACCCTGTCTCAAGAAAAAAAATTATCAAAAATTTTAGGCAATTAAGTATTTTAAATTTTCTTGTTAGCAGAGGTTTGATTTTTATAAGGAATAGGGTCTCCATGCATTAAACTCTTATAAAAATAAAACCCTGACATACATGAGCTACATACTTTCTACTGAACCCAGAGCCCCATAGTGTTGTAAGCACATCTATGAACAATGACGATTCCTGAAGCTTCCAATACAATCCTCAATGCCAACAGTTACACACTCTTGGAACACTGAACCTGGATCCTGTACTAGGGAAGGCACTGAAGCACTCTAGGGAAAGATTAGCCATGGAGACTTCATTGATGAATTCAGCAAATATTTATTGAAACTTATATTTCCAGCTCTGGGAGGAGCCCAACAGACAGAACCTTTGCCCCAATAAGCTCACTCTGTAAAGAAGGGCTGCCCAGCTCAGGCAGTCACTGCCAACCTTAAAGTCATCATGCAAGATTTCCTCTATCAGGGCAAATACAATCTTTTTAAATTTTATTAGTCAGGGGGCCTGGAGAGATGGCTCAGTGGTTAAGAGGACTGGCTGTTCTTCACAGGTCGTGCATTCAATTCCCAGCAACCACATGGTGTCTCACGACCATCTGTAATGAGATCTGGCGCCCTCTTCTGGTGTGTCAGCATACATGGAGGCAGAATGTTGTATACATAATAAATAAATCTTTAAAAAATTTTATTAGTTGGGGAGTGGAGATGGACACACATCAGACCGTCTGTATCAAGACCCATACCAAGACTTTTAATACAAAATCATTTTGTACCTTGAATATGAATGTAATATAAATGGATTCCATATCCTCTAAGTGTCACTAACTACATTTATGGCTTGGTGTAATCAATATCTGTGAGCCCCAGATTTATTTTCTGTAGAATGACAGGAAGATTAAATTGTCAGAATTCCTTCTAGCCATCAAATTTCTTGTCATTATGATCTTTGGACTTGGGCCCTGTATTAATGAAGAACTGGGGAGTAAAGAGGAGGGATATGGAAATTGTTATAATAGTAAATGAAGAAAATATTTTGTGTTAATAATTAAGTCACAGGACAAGATTTTAAATACCAACAGACAGACGGGTCTATCAGTAATAAACCAGACTCAAGTGAATTGTAGAAGGGGTAGGATATTGAATAAGTTACTAAAATAACAACTAGTATCTGGCAAATCCAGAGTACATCCCAGTTATCAGGTGCAAGCTGTGATCCACAGCTTAGGGGGCTGGAGGATCAATGGGAGGGTATGTGAAAGGTTGGACTTGTCAGAAAGGGAAGACAGTGGATTATGGTGGTATGTCTTCCACTGCCTGAGTCTGAGATTAGTTCTAGGAGCAGAACTGAACCTTACAGTAGACATAAGATACACACTGCAGCTTCAAGTCAGGAAGAGCATAGTCTGATTTTAGAACATTCTGGCCTTTCATAGTTGAGATGGGAACCTCCACAATAGTTAAGCAGTAATTAGTCTGTATTTATCAACACATGACCTCCCTGCTGGGTGTTCTTTTCTTGTTTTTCCTGCTCAGTGTCCGAAGGACCCAAGTCATTGATGATGAGTCAGATTACTTTGCCAGTGACTCTAACCAGTGGCTGTCCAAAGTTGAGCGGGAAACCCTGAAGAAACGAGAGGAGGAGCTGAGAGAACTCCGACATGCCTCACGACTCTCTAAAAAAGTCACCATTGACTTTGCAGGGCGGAAGATCGTAGAAGATGAAAATCCACTAGCTGAGTATCACAGCAGGTAAGTGGGAGGCCTTACTGAGAACAGGGACAGTCCAACCGTGAAGGGTTTCCCTCTAAAGGATCTAGTGTTTTGTTTAGTTAAAAAAATAATGATGCCTGGGTATTGGTGGAAACACCTTTAATCACAGGACTCGGGAGGCAGAGGCAGGTTGATCTCTGTGAGTTCAAGTCCAGCCTGGTCTACAAGAGCTAGTAGTTCCAGGACAGGCTCCAAAGCTACAGAGAAACCCTGTCGCGAAAAACTAAAAAAAAAAGAAAGAAAGAAAGAAAAATGGAGGGCCAATAAGTTAATTCAGTGGGTAAAGGTGTCTGCTTGCTAAGTCCGAAAACCTAAGTTTGATCTCTGGGACCTATATGGTTGGAAGAGGAAGCCAGCTCTGCAAGTTGTCCTCTGATCTTTACACATGTGTGGCACATGCATGCATGCATATTCTTACACACAAAATAAAATTTTAAAATAGTGCTAATAATAATGGACTAGAAATATATCTCAGTTATAGAACATGTGTCTCGCATGCACAAGGCCATAGATCAACCCATGTACTACATACACAAATAATTTCATAATGATGAAGTTCTGTATGGCAGCATGTGAGTGTAATCATGGCACTTGAGAAACTAAAGGCATAGGATACATGGTATGAGGCTAGCCTGGTCTGCATACTGAGTTCCATATCAGTCTGAGCTATACAGCAAGACCCTGTTTCACAAATCAAAAAAAAAAGTAAAAACAAAAATAATAAACCCTGGCACCACAAAAAAGTAAATAAATAAAATGTCTAAGGCTGGGATTGTAGCAAAGAGGTGTATCACTTGCCTTGATGATGGATGCTATAAAATAATCCCACATTAGCTCAGAATTGAGTATAATAAAGGGTTATTTATTTAGGGGTAGACTCACAGGTCACAATCCTCTTCACAAATGGGGAACAGGAACTAAATCCAAAAGCCAGGAGAGAAAAAGAGTATAGTCTGTACATTGGATTTATAGTAAAAGAGTCCACGCCCAAGTGGGTTGGAATCTTAAAGACTGCTGGCTGAAGGAGTTCCCATAGCATTGCCTAGTATTCTTGAGCACCAGGGTTTGATCCCCAACACTTCAAAAAGTAAAATATAAAATAATAATTGCTAATTTAGAACAGAAAATATATAAAGTGGGTGAAGATTTTCAAAATGAAGCATGAAACCAGGCACAGCGGTACAGATACATAATCCTAGCACTTTGAGAAGATGAGACAAGATTCAAGGTCAAGGTTCAAGGTCAAGTAGTAAGTTTGAAGCTACCATTGGCTATATGTTACTCTGATAAAATGAAGACCTAAAACAACAACAACCCAAAAGAAAGTCCAGTCATGGCAGTAGAATAAATCAGTGAGGCATGCGGAAATGATGACTTAGTTGGTAAAGTGCTTGATAAAGAAAAGGATCTGAGTTTGTTCCCTAGAACCTGCATAAAAAAACTGGGCATGATGGCACTCCTGTAATCCCAGAGCTGTGTAGGCAGAGACAGAAGGACACCTTGAGCTCCCTAGCCAGTCAACCTAGTCAAATAGGCAGGTTCCAAGTTCAGTGGGAGACCCTGTCTCAAAAAATAAAGTGGAGAGTAATTGAGGACAGCAGCCCACATTGACCTCATTACCAAGTTGGCACACACACATAAATACACACACAGAAGATTTTGGTGAAATGTGTGATCCAGAAAGAAACTAATATGTTTACTTTGTGTATTTGTGCTTGAGTGTATGCAGATATGTGTGTGAAGTTAATAATGACTAAAGTTAACATTGACTTGGAATGAGAGTGTAGCTCAATGATAGATTACTTGCCTAATATATGTCAATCTGTCATTTAGTTCTTAGCTATATGCACACAGAGAAATAATAATAAATGAAAATAGGGCTGGAGAGATGACTCAGAAGTTAAGAGCACTGGCTGTTCTTACAGAGGTCCTGAGTTCAATTCCCAGCAACCACATGGTGGCTCACAGCCATCTGTAATGAGGTCTGGTACCCTCTTCTGGTATGTGTATGTATAATAAATAAATTAATTTAAACAAATGAAAATGAAGCTAAGCTTAATTTTTTAAGCTGTAAGGTAAGGGTTTAATATATAATGTAGAGATGATTAACACCACTTTGGAAAAATTGTAGGTTAGATTTCTCCCAAACTACACTGTAATAGTAAGCTAGACTAAATCAGCTGATTTAGTGGGACATGATGGTAAACACTTGTAATCTCAGCACTCAGAATGTAGAATAGGAGGATCCCACCAGGCCAGCCCAGGATACATAGTAAAGCCTGTCCCCAAGAATAAAAATAGCTGGGTGGTGGTGGCGCATGCCTTTAATCCCAGTACTTAGGAGGCAGAGGCAGATAGATCTCTGTGAGTTTGAGGCCAGCCAGGTCTACAGAACTAATTCCAGGGCAACTAGGGCTGTTATACAGAGAAACCCTGTCTTAAAAAGCCAAACAAACAAATAAATAAATTTAAAAAGTAAGGATTGAGTGGTAATGGCACATACTTTTAATCCCAGGATGTGGATCTCTGAGTTTGAGGACAACCAGGGCTAGAGAAAGACCCTTTGTTGAAGAAGAAGAAGAAGAAGAAGAAGAAAAAGAAAGTACACACACACAATCTGTTTTGTGTGTGTGTGTGTGTGTGTGTGTGTGTGTGTGTGTGTTGGCTTAACAAATTTGGTTGATTTTTTTAAAAGCTGGGAGAGACAATGAGACGAATTGGTAGAGCTAGTGAGATAGATGGCTTAGCTAGAAATGGCACTTGTCACTCAGGTCCGATAACCTGAGTTCAATCTCCAGAATCCAGAACCAATAGTGAAAGGAGAAAACTGAGTCCCAAAAGTTATCCTCTGACCTCTACAAGTTTGCCAGGGCACGCATGTCCACACTCTCACATATATATCATAGACACACACGCACATATACACATTCACACACACCCAGAAATAAAATAAAAAATTTGAAAATATTTTTTCTTGATGAAATGCAACAATTTGCTCTTTTTTTCCTCTTTTTTTTTTTTTTTTTTTTTTTTTTTTTTTTTTTTTTGGTTTTCGAGACAGGGTTTCCCTGTAGTTTCTAGAGCCTGTCCTGGAACTAGCTCTTGTAGACCAGGCTGGTCTCGAACTCAGAGATCCGCCTGCCTCTGCCTCCCGAGTGCTGGGATTAAAGGCGTGCGCCACCACCGCCCGGCTTTTTTCCTCTTTGAAGTTTGAAATTAATACATTGGAAAAATGAACTTCCTCCCACTTTGAAATATGATATTAACCCTAGTATAATTACTGGTTTTGAAAGTTATAAAGTTCTTCTCCAGCTCTTTTTAAGAAATCTCTCCATTGCCAGATGGTGGTGCCATATGCCTTTAATTCCAGCACTAGGAAGGCATACACAGGTGAATCTTTGGGTTCAATGCCAACCTGGTCTACAGAGAAAATTCTGGGACAGCCAGGGCTACACAGAGAAAACCTGTCTTGAAAAACAAACAAAACGAAACCTCTCCATCCTCAAGTTTTGTACTTTTAAAAAAAATTATTTTTATTTTTCACTTGCATGATGTGCACTACATGCACACTTGGTGGTGCCCGCAGAGGTTAGAAGAGGACATCTGATCTTCTATAACTGAGGTTACTGTTGTCAACTCCATGTAGGTGTTGGGAACCAACTCAGGTCATGTGTAAAAGCAGAAAGTGTTCCTAATCTCTGTGCCATCTGTCAATACCCTGCTGTTGTTTTGAGACTGAGTTTTACAAAGTAACTCAGCCTGACTTGGACCTTACTATGTAGCTCTGACTGGCTTCAGTTGATGTTGATCCTTTTGTCTCAGCTTCCTAAGATTTCAGATGTGTAACACCATGCATGTGTAACAGTTTTGGTTTTGTTGTTTATTTTGTTGGGTTTGTTTTGTTAGTTTTTTTTTTATTGTTCTGTTTGTTGGTGATAGGATCTCATGAAGTCTAGGCCACTTTCTTTGCCAAAATATCACTAGAATGATATCTAGGTACTTAATATTCTTTCCCCTTTGAAACCTCTTGATCTGGGCTGTCATAATCTACATCATTCTCAGTACCACCTTCTTTCTTGCTCCTATTAGGATGGCCCAGTAAGCCTCATTTAAAGCATTCAGCTTTCAAATTTTCTCATCCAAAGTCCCAAAGTCTTCCATATTCCTACAGCAAACAGTATGGTCAGACCTATCACAGCAACATCCCACTCCTGGTACCAACTTTTGTCTTAGTTACTGTTGTGGATGCTATGAAGAGGCACCATGACCAAGGCAACTCTTATAAAAAGAAAGCATTTAACTGGGGGCTTGCTTACAGTTTCAGAGGTTTAGTTCATTATTATCATAGCGGGGAGCATGACCACATGTAGTCAGGCATGGTGCTGGAGCAGTAGCTCAGAGCTTCATCCTGATTCACAGGCAGAGAAAGGGGGGGAGGGAGAGGGAGGAGAAAGGAGAGAGAGAGAGAGAGAGAGAGAGAGAGAGAGAGAGAGAGAGAGAGAGAGAGAGAGAGAGAGAGAGAGAGAGAGGAGAGATCCATCTGCCTCTACCTACAGAGTGCTGGGATCAAAGTAGTAAGCCTTACAATTCTTGGTACAAAGAGAAAGAAGGTAGAGTGGGAGGCAGGGAAGATTGTGCATTTCTACAAATAAAACTTTCATTTCCAAGTTATTACTAAAAGGTTGCATGTGGTAACTTCGGACACTCTTAGCATAAAAGATTACCAATTAATGTCTCCTTTTGGTTTATTACCACAGGCTAGATGAGACAATACAGGCCATTGCCAATGGAACTTTGAACCAACCACTGATAACATTGGATAGATCCTCTGAAGAGCCTTTGGGAGTTTTGGTAAATCCCAACCTGTACCAAAGCCCTCCCCAGGTAAGTGAATGTTTCCTCTAACTTATAATAAGACAGTTTTGAACAATAGTTTGCCTTTCAAGTATATTTGTTTCATAGGCCTTTAGATACCAATTTTCCCTCAACATGTCCAATATTTTTCTAATTTTTATTAAAACATTTCTGATAAGATTATCTGTATTATCTTCTGAATATTATCATTTAAATATTTTTATGGAGTCTGATATATTTTTATTTGTTTCTAGGTATAGTATATTCAACTGTGTATGTATATTTGCATGTGTAGGGCTGATGTGTATATGCATCACATGTGTGTATATATATGTGGAAGCCATAAGCTGACATTAGGTACTTTCCAATGTCACTTTTCACTTTACATCTTGAGGCAGTACATAATGAATGTGGTTTTAGGACCTGGGTGTATAGCCAGTATAGCTCAGGAGTAGAATGCTTAGCTGTGCATGAGGTCTTGAGTTCAATCTCTAGCACCTGGGTAAGGGAAAAGGATTTTGGAGCCATTGATCTTCTTGCTTTGAAAGAAACATTAACCATCCTTCTTTACTGCTACAACCTGTTAGTCTCCTTCAATTTGCATGAACCCTCTAACTGAATTATCTGTAATTCTCTGTCCCCCTTTATAAGGTGAGAACCTTGTTTTTTAGGGCACAAGTTGTTCATTTCAGAGTAATAGAATTTTTCATACACTCATTAGTCAGACAGCATCTGTTTAGCCTTAAGAATTATGGATAAAAATGTTGAAACCACCTTGGAAAAATATCCAGAATTAGACATAGATTGTTAATAAGTATAAGTGGGAATAATCACAACTCTTTTGTCTTGTTGTTATGTATTTCCTAGAAGAAGGTATAATTGTAGTGACTTCAACATTGTATTTATCCTCTAAGATGGGACATTGTGAACTGGATAGTGGTTCAACAGATAGAGGTACTTGACTCCAAGCCTGAGGACTTTGAACATCTACTTTCATAGGTTGTTTAATGACTTCCACATGGGTGCTGTGGCATGCATGCCCCACTTCATCCCCAAAATGCATGAATGAAATGTAATTTGGAAAAAAAAAAAACTGAAGAAACAATAGTTGGGTGTGGTGATTCTTTCTTTAGTCTTAGCACTTGGTCTAGCAGATCTCTGTGTTCAAGGCCAGCCTGCTCCGTATAGTATGTTCCTGGTCAGGTGGGGTGACATAGTGAGATGCTGACTTTGAACACAACAAAACGATGCCACATTGTCGCCATGTTTACTTAAGCATTTAGAACATTTCCATACTTTTTGTTCTTGTTTTAGAGATGATTTAAATTTTTCTTTAAAAAAAACAAGCTCCCTGAGCAATGGCACAAACCTGTCATCCCAGCATTTGCGAGATGGCAACAAGAGAATCAGGAATTCAAGGTCATTCTTTGCCACATATCAAGTTCAAAGCAAGCCTAAAGAAAGAAAAAAAGTGATACTCATATGATTCCTTTTTACCAGCATTCATCACTTTGGTTCACCTTCCCTAAGTTCCTCCCTTCTCAGCAAAATTCTGTTTCTGTTTTGTGTGTTCTTTCCTATGCAGTGGGTAGACAACACTGGCTCAGTCCCACAGAAGACTTCACTCTCAGCAGGACCAAGACTAGAGTCCAGTTTACATCAGCACCAGCTGCGAATCCAGGACCAGGAATTCCAGGAAGGCTTTGATGGAGGCTGGTGCCTCTCCATGCATCAGCCCTGGGCCTCTCTGCTTGTCAGAGGGATTAAAAGGTAAAAATTACAAATCATAACTTTTCCATAAAATTGAAAGTTTAAGTGATATTTATTTGATTTAGAAGTATGGATTTATGTTCCTTTGTACCAGTCTATTGATGACTTATAATATTGTTCAATGCATGTAAATATAAACAGTGCTACATATGGTGACACAGCATAGCAGTGGTGGCTCACACCTTTAATTCCAGAACTTAGGAGGCAGAGGCAGGATCTCTATGAGTTCAAGGCCAGCCTGGTCTACAGAATAAGTTCTAGGACAGCCAAGGCTACACAGAGAAACAAAAACAAACAACAAAACAAAACCAAAACAAAACAACAAAAGTATGGTGACACAGAACTGTAATCAAAGCACACGAGAGGCAGAGACAGGAGGATTATGAGTTATAGTCTAGCCTATTGTGCATTAGCAAGACTTAGTTCAACAAAGAAATGAGCTGGAAAGATGGCTTGGCTGGCAGAGGCACTTGCTATACAAGCCTGATAGCATGTGTTCAATAGGCGAGAGCTAACTCCTAAAAGTTGTCCTCTAACCTTCACCCCTGCGCCATGACTGTGTTTCTTTACGCTCACATACATACATTACACACGATAATAACAAAATACAATTAAAAATGCACAAGCGTATATAAAAACTTGCTTGGGGCTAGAGAGAGGTGGTTCAGCAGTAAAGAACACTTCTCGCCCTGGTAGAGCACCTGGGTTTCATTCCCAGCACCCACATAGTGGCTTACAGCTATCTATAACTCCTGGTATTAGGAGATCCAGTGCCCTCTTTGGCCTCTGCAGGTACCAGGCACATATACATAATGCAGCCAAAACACTTACACATCCAGTAAAATATATCTTAAAAAATTGTTGGCGGTAGGGTCTTTGTTTTTGTTTGTTTTTTTCTTTTCGGTTTATTGTTTGGTTTTTAAGGCTCATTTTGTTATTTTAATTAATTTTTAAATTTTTAATATTTATTTTTGGCTGAGTAGCTTTAAAATAACAATGGAAGTGTGGGGACCATGCCTATAATCTCAGTCATTCGAGAGTCTGTGCAGAAGGATGATGAATCTGAGGAGGGCGACTCAGTGAGAGCCTATCCAGGGCTGCGGTAGATTAGTGATAATATGACTTCCTAATGTGCATAAGGCCCTGGAATAACCTTTAGTACTGCAGAAGAGGAGAAGAGAAAAGAGCTAAAGATGCTCACAGAGAAGCTAGAACACCAGTGTTTTCATCTTTAGAAGAAAGTCTATTGAAAAACTCAGACTCAAACTCAGAGACCCACACCTGCCACTGACTCCCAAGTGCTAGGATTAAAGGCGTGTACTGCCACCAGCTAGCATATTGTGTTTCTTCTTAATTCATATTTAAACTTCACTTTTTTCCCATTTGCATACATGTAAATATAAGGCTAAATGAAGAAAGATAGCTAGAAATAGATCATGTATATCTCATTCCCCAGAAACAGTTACTGGCTATTAGCTGCTGTTAGTGCTTTGGAATGGTTTTTTTTCTTCTTTTTTTTTTTTTCTTTTTCTTTCTTTTGACATGGTTTCTCAATGGAGCCTTTGCTGTCCTGGAATTTACTACTATGTAGACCAGACTGGCCTCAAACTTGAATTCACGGGCCTACCTCCGCCTCCACTGGGATTAAAGGGATTATTGGGATGGGCCACCATGCCAGGCCTGTAATATTTATTTACATTGTGTTTTCCTATATGAATCAATACTTAGTAAGACCTTATTATATAATTTGCTTGGGGTTTTTGTTTGTTTGTTTGTTGATTTTTCAAGACAGGGTTTCTCTGTGTAACAGCCCTAGGTGTCCTGGAACTAGCTCTGTAGATCAGGCTGGCGTCAAACTCACAGTGATCTTCCTGCCTCTGTCTCCTGAGTGCTGGGATTAAAGGTTTGCGCCCCCATCACACATTTGGAATTTTTGTTTCATTTATCATTAATACTACATGTTCATTTTTCCTTTTCTCTTATCTTCTAAAATTTTATGTGCTGGTAATGTCTCTCTCTCTCTCTCTCTCTCTATCTATCTATATATATATATATACACACACACACACATATATACATATAACTGATATATCTATATATACACATACACACACACACACACACACACATATATATATATATACACATTAGTATATACCTTTTAAAATAGAATTTTAGTTTCTAAAGGAGTAGCTGTGAAACCCAGGCTAGTACTTTGCAGTCGACCAGGAAAGACACCGAGGAAGGCAAAGGTAAGCTAGATTTCTCTGAATTACAAAAGTAGGTTTTCTTTTTTTAAAAAAAATTTATTTATTTATTATATATACAATATTCTGTCTACATGTATGCCTGAAGGCCAGAAGAGGGCAACAGACCTTATTATAGATGGTTTTGAGTCACCATGTGGTTGCTGGGAATTGAACTCAGGACCTTTGGAAGAGCAGGCAATGCTCTTAACCGTTGAGCCATCTCTCCAGCCCAATTTCAGGTTTTCAAAGTGTTCCTTCCCTCTACTGTTGATGCTCCAGTTGTTTCCATATTTAGAAACAGTCATTTGTACAGATTTTGCCGCTCTCACTTCCCTCCTTTATTTACTGAGGTGCCTGAAGCACCTTCCTCCACTGGAAGTCATGCCTTCTTGCTTTGGCTTTGTTACTTGACAGACCATGTGTGCAGTGCTGTTAGCAGCAAGAAACACGATTCTGCTTCTCTTCTAGGACAGCCAAGCCCTCAGATGTTTATTCTCATTCACTTCCTGTTTGCTTTCTTTCTTTTCCAAAGTAGGAGACGGACAGCATACACTCCTCACCTTCGGGAGTCAGAATGCTTTCCTTTCTCTCCCCCTGTTTGGTTCTGTGTTGTTCATCTTTTCTCGCTCAGAAGAACAGGATGAACAGCATCTCTCACAGAGTCACTAACCCACTAACCCTCTGGGAGTCAGTGGGTGGTTCTTTCACACTTGTGGGACCATTTTCCTAGCAATTATTCAGATCATTTGGCCAGTGGGAAAACATACATTTGTTCATTCCCCATAATGATTACTCACAGTGTGTCTGACACTCTTGTAATTCATATAAATTAGAAAACTAAGAATATGAAAAATTTATAACCTTACTTCCTGTTTTAAGAATGAGATTGGGGCCAGGTGGTGGTGGTGCACACCTTTAATTCCAGCACTCAGGAAGCAGATGCAGGTAGATCTCAGTGAGTCTGAGGCCATTCTGGTATACCGAGCTAGTTCCAGGACAGCCAAAGCTGTTACACAGAGATACCCTGTCTTGAAAAACCAACCCCCACCTCCCCAAGAAAGAATGAGATTGGGGTAAAAGTGTTTGTTACCAAGCCTAACTGAATTTGATCCCCATAACTCACATGGTAGAAGAAGAAAGCCAGCTTCCAGAAGTTGTCCTCTGACCTCCATTTGTACATGTACACATACGTATATGTACTTAAATAAATAGAGATAGATAAGTGTCTTTACAAATTAAAAAAACAAAAGAGGGCTGTAGAGATGGTTCAGTGGTTAAGAGACCTTGATGTACTTCTAGAGGACCTAGAACAAATGTCAGATGGCTCAGAACCCTCTGTTGGATCTGATCTTTTTTGAGTCTCTGAGGACATATGTGGCATATACACATATAGACATATGGACATACACATAGTGTTTAGGATCTCACTAGATATCTGCCTGACCAGGAATTAACTGTGTAGACCAGGCTGGCCTCAGACTCACAGAGCTCCATCTGCTTCTGTCTCTTGAGTGCTAGGATTAATGGTGTGAGCCACCACACCTGGCCCCTGACACTCATATAATGGAAAGAGAGAACTAACTCCTCCAAGTTGTCCTCTAGCCTCCATAAAAATGCCATGTCTCATATGTGCCCTCCCTACAAATAAATAAATGTAATAACTTATTATTATAAACTTTATGTTATAAAAATCCGAGACAAGACTGGTGGTGGTGGCGCACGCCTTTAATCCCAGCACTCGGGAGGCAGAGGCAGGTGGATCTTTGTGAGTTCGAGGCCAGCCTGGTCTACAAGAGCTAGCTCCAGGTCAGGCTCTAAAGCTACAGAGACAAGTAACAGTTCCAGATCTGAATTACCGAGATGAGGTGACAGGTAAGAGTCGAGAGAAACGACTGGTGATGATGGTAGGACAGGTTGGCTGGCAGAGTTCGGTTCAACTTCATGGGAAAGATATTATGGGAGAAATATTGCTCATAAAATTATCTCTTTTGGGGCTGGAGAGACAGCTCAGAGGTTAAGGGCACTGGATGCTCTTCCAGAGGTCCAGAGTTCAATTCCCAGCACCCACATGGTGGCTCACAACTATCTATAATGACATCTGGTGTCTTTTTCTGACATAAAGGTGTACATGCAGGCAAAACACTGTATACATAATAAATTTTTAAAAATCCCTCTTGATGTGGTATCTTCTTTAGGTCTCTTGATGAAATAGAATAATTTGCTGTATATTATGGGCTCTTCAAGGAAACTAGAATTAGAGCCTTTCCATTAAATTTGTTTTTATTTAAGGGTGGAGGGCAGATCCTGGTATACGCCTCACAGAGGGAGACTTTGGATTGCAGCCACAGGCAAAAGACCTTCCCCTCAAGAGGTCTCAGAACTCCAGGCTACCTATCGTCTTCTTCATGGAAAAGGTAACAGCTGCATATGTATATTCGGTTTTCAGTCTTCCTTTGTCCTGAATGCTTATCTTCTATATCCTTTTTCCTTTGGCTTTTTCTTGTGTTAAAGAGACTTAAGACCTCACATTTGTCTATTAGTTTGATTTGTAGACAGGGTATCTCAGCAGAGCCCAGCTGCCTTGGAACTCACCATGTAGTTAGGCTAATTCAAACTCAAGGCAGTTTTCTTATCTCAGCCCCCCAAACAGTAGGATAAGAGGGATGAGCCTCCACACTCAGCTTATTAGTGTGTTGAGTGATAAGTCACAGATGGCTGTTCAAAGCATGTAGGGAAACCCTGTGTCAAAAAAACAACAACAAAAAAATTACACTTATTCTTCTGTTTGTTTTATCATACTTTTATGGTTTTCTTTTCCTCATCACCTATAACTGATTTTCTTTCTAAAATACTGTACCTCCTGTTCTAGTTTTGTTTCTTTGGCTGTGATAAAATTCTGTGACCCGAAGCAACTTAGAAGAGGAAGGGTTCAAGGGTTTGCTTTGCTTTAGCTCATAATCCCAGGTTTCAGTCCATTAATGTAGGAAGCCACAATGGCAGGAGCTTGAAGCAAATTCTGTCCTCCTAGCCACAATGAAGGACAGACAGCCACATCTCAGCTGCCTTGTACTTGGTTACCCTTCTCCAAGCTCACATAGTTCATTACTCTTCTTAGAGAATAATGCAATTGGCAGTGGGCTGGGTCTTCCTACCCAATGCTGACAGTCTCTCATTGAGACTCTTTCTACATGATTGTCAGTTATGTGAAGTTGAAATTTAAAACTAGCTATCCCACCACCAAACTTTAATCCAATCCAGCTGTGAGTACATTATAATTAATTTGATGGGTATTAACCTATAGAGTCCTTGAACCTTGATGGTACATAGAGGATTTTTCCTAAACAAAATCTTCCAACTTTAGCACATGAATAGTAAACAAAGCTAATCACTCACTGGATTTTGCTAAAATATAAGCAGTTGTGCCATATAAAAAACTTCACTGTTTGCCTTTGCTTCTACAAATAGATGATGGACGAAGTTATGTTCAGAATTGAAAGCAGATTCCTGAGTTCCAGGGTCACAAAAGAGGAAAGTCATCCTCTCCTTTTGTTGTCTTCTATTCAGATGTGGAATTTCCAAATGATTATCCATCAGGTTGTCTTCTGGGCTGTGTGGACCTAATTGATTGCTTACCCCAGAAACAATTTCAGGAGCAGGTGAGTACTGAGTTCTTCTCGTGGGCAGGCACTTGCTTACTGTCATGACAGGTTCTAGATCCTCATAACAGACTGTTCTGAAGGCAGTAAGGTGCTAGCAATCTAGACAGAAGAAGAAAGGTTTCTCTTTATATCTCTTCCCCCCCCACCCCAGTCTCTCTCTCTTGAGAGACTTGTGGCACAGCTTAGGCTGGCTTCAAATTCATGGTCCTACTTTCATTGCCTTCAAAGTGTCTGTTGTATCGTGTCCTGGTTTTGTTTTGCGCCCTATTCCAGACTGAACTGGAACTTACATAGAGCCCTTGCATTTGTGATTATCCTCCTGCCTCTGCTTCTGGAGTCCTGAGATTACAAGCATGCAGTCACCACTCCCAGCTCCAGGAGAATGTTTTTGTAAATGTACATTGGAGGGAGAATAGGAATAGGTCAGAAATAGAAGCACTTAGAGATGGCTTAGTTTCCAGTGTATGGGGAAGTAGCAGACCTACATTTCTGAAAAATAGTTGTCACTATAGTCCAGGGAAGGAAGTGTAAGGTCTTCATCCTTTCTTTAAGCTTCGTTTTTTAGGTTGGGCCAGATGGCACATGCCTTTATCCCAGCACTTGGGAGGCAGAGGCATCTGGAGGCCAGCCTGGTCTACATAGTAACTTCCAGACCAGCCAGGGTTACAGAGTGAGGATGTTTGTCAAAATAAAAAAAAGAGAGAGAGAAAGAAAGAAAGAAAAGAAAAAGAAAAAAAAGCAAAACTAAAAGTTCTTTTAATGAAGAAACTCTAAAATACCGCTTTTCATTTTGATTGGATGGTGGGTGTGGATAATGTATTTTGGCTTATCCTGAAGCATTTCTTCCAGACCATTAAACTCATGATAGGCAAATGTGCTTGAACGTGGTTTGATTTGTGCCATGTTGGGGTATGTGTGTTTAAAGAGATTTTTAAAATCTCTTTAAAATATACATATGATTTAAAAAATCTCTTTAAACATTAAATTGACATGATTCAAACACATTTGAACAGTAGGGGGCACCAAAGAATGGAACTTCATTGTGAAATGCCTCAAATGTAGAGCTTGGGCTCAGACTGGCAAAATGATCAAATCTAAGCAGAAAAAGTCTTACAGTGTTGTTTTCCTGTCCTTTGAGCAGTTAATTTAAGCATTTGTGCTTCTAACACTGTGCATAAGTATGTTTTTTTTTTTTTAATTCCAGCATTTAGGAGGCAGAGGCAGATAGGGCTGTTACACAGAGAAACCCTGTCTCAAACCCACCCACCACCCAAAAAAAGAAAATGTACTTCAATTTAGCTTTCACTCAGTAAATTCCTTTGTTGTTGTTGTTGTTTTTTTGAGAGAGGGTTTCTCTGCATAACAGTCAGTCCTGACTGTCTTGGAAGTCAATTTGTAGACCAGGCTGGCCTCAAACTCACAGAGATCCGCCTGCCTCTGCCTCACAAGTGCTGGGATTAAAGGTGTGCACCACCACCACCACCCGACTAAATTCATTTTTCCAAATGTTTGCCTTCTTTTTTTTTCTGGCTGTGCTGTGTGAACCCAGGGCTTTATGCATTCTAGTCAAATACTCTAACATTAAGCTATATCCCCAGATCCCAAATGTTTCCTTCCTTCCTTCCTTCCTTCCTTCCTTCCTTCCTTCCTTCCTTCCTTCCTTCCTTCCTTCCTCTCTCTCTCTCTCTCTCTCTCTCTCTCTCTCTCTCTCTTTCTCTCTCTCTCTCTCTCTCTCTCTCTCTTTCTTTCTTTCTTTCTTTCTTTTTCTTTCTTTCTTTCAAAACAGCATCTCATTGTGTAGCTCTGGCTGTTCTGGAACTCACTCTGTAGACCAAGCTGGCCTCAAACTCAGAGAAACCCGGCTGCCTTATCTTCCCAAGTGCTGGGATTAAAAGCGTGTGCCACCACTGCTTGGTGTGTATGGGTATCTTGCCTGTATGTCTGTGCACCACATACAGGCAGTGCCCACAGAAACCAGAAGAGGGCACCGGATCCAGAGATCCAAACTGCAATTGGAACTAGAGTTACAGTTGTGAGCTGCCAGGCAGGTGCATCCAGTGTTCTTTTTTTGTTTGTTTGTTTTTTGAAACAGGGTTTCTCTGTGTAACAGCCCTCGTTGTCCTTTAACTAGCTCTGTAGACTGGGCTAGCCTCAAACTCACAGAGATCTGCCTGCCTCTGACTCCTGAGTGCTGGGATTAAATGTGTGCACTGCCACTGCCCAGCAACATCCAGTGTTCTTAACCATCTCTCCAGCACTTTCAAGTTCTGGGATTATTGATGGCCTCCACCATACCTATCCTGACTTTCATTTTCATTTGCTTGTTTTGTTTTCTTCTCTCCTTTTCTCTTCTGTCCTCTCTCCTCTCCTTTAGACAGAGTCTCATATGTTGGGAGTGCCACCAAACTCTGCTATGTCTGCTGTCTTTTTTTTTTAAACGTGGGTCTTCCATAGCCTGAACTGACCACAAACTCTGTAGGTGTAGATTATCCAATCCTCCTGCCTCAGCCTCCCAGGTGATGTTGTTATAGGCATGACCCCAATGATTTTCTTAGGGTTGCCTACTCTGTCTCTTCTGTTTACTTCTATGTCCACTGCATGCATTCAGGTTTGATATTTGACTCCTGTTCTTTTGCTCTGCCCCTAGTATATAATCTAGACCCAGACAAGACATAAGAACATGAAGGCTTTCATCTCCATGCTCTGGTACCTGTACTTTTGCTTCTTTTCCACCTCTATTTGTTTTAATGTCATGCCCCTCCCTTTTTGCTATGAAAATAAATATATTAGTTTCTTTTCTCTTTGTTATGATACAATACCTGACAGGAGCAACCTTAAAGGAGAGAAGATTAATTTTGGGTCATGGTTTCAGAGGACACAGTGGGAAAGGCATGGCAAGTAATGTCCAGTTCTTGGTGATGGAAGCTTGCACCTACTGCTTCTCACAGCTTGGCAGATCATCAAGCAGAGAGAGAAGGACCACAATTAGAGCTATAACCCTCAAAGGCCACCCTTCAGTGAACCATCTCTACCATCCAGGACACCACAACTTCCCAAAATTATACCAACCCAGCCAGGGACCACATGCCCAAGCACATAAGCCTGGAGGGGACATTTTTAAATTCAAACCATAACATTGAAAACTATCATCTTAAAATGTCAGGTATTACAAGAGTTTCTTTCATTAGAGATCTAGTTAACAAATCTTGTTTTCCTGAGGCTACTCTTTTTTCAGGTCAGCAGATGCTGCTCCCTGAGCTTGGATTTATTGTGTGTTATGTACTGGAATTGCTGAGGACAGTATGTAGAAATGCCAGAATCCTCCCACATGCGCCATGATGGAGATCCTGGTAACTCTCCTTATGTATTTTCCTTAGGTATGCCTTGAACTTATACCAAAATACTAGGAGTTGGTAGATTTCATTGAACATTGAAATTTCATACCCTTTTCTTTTTTTTTATATTTATTTCTTTATTATGTATACAATATTCTCTCTGCATGTATGCCTGCAGGCCAGAAGAGGGCGCCAGACCCCATTACAGATGGTTGTGAGCCACCATGTGGTTGCTGGGAATTGAACTCAAGACCTTTGGAAGAGCAGTCAATGCTCTTAACCGCTGAGCCATCTCTCCAGCCCCTCATACCCTTTTCTTATAGTCATCAGCTTTTCTGTGGTTTTCTCCTTTACTTTCTGTGTTTGAGAATATCATATGAATATTGTTCAGAGTAGATAATAGTCTAATTTTGTTTGCTTGGTTTTTTTAATTAATTAATTAATTCAGCTTTTTATTTATTTTTTTTAAATATTTATTTATTTGTTTGTTATGTATACAATATTCTGTCTGTGTGTATGTCTTCAGGCCAGAAGAGGGCACCAGACCTCATTACAGATGGTTGTGAGCCACCATGTGGTTGCTGGGAATTGAACTCAGGACCTTTGGAAGAGCAGGCAATGCTCTTAACCACTGAGCCATCTCTCCAGCCCTAATTCAGCTTTTTAAAAAAACTTACTTTTCTCATTTTATATACCAATCCCAGTTCCCACATCCTTTCTTTCCCTACTCCTTCCACCTTCCTCTTACCCCCATCCACCCATCCAGTCTATCACATTACTTTGAGGCAGAACAAGGCCCTCCCCACTATATCTAGGTTGACCAAGATATCCCTCCAAAGAGAATGAGTTTCAAAGAGCCAGTATAAGCAGTACTGATAAATCCTAGTCTCACTGCCAGTGGCCCCACAGTCTGCTCCAGCCATGCAACTGTCACCCATATTCAGAGGGCCTAGTTTGGTCCTATACTGGTTCCCTTGCTGTCAGGCTGGAGTTGGTAGGCTCCCATTAGCTCAGATAAGCTGTTTCAGTGGGTGTCCCCATCATGGTCTTGACCTCTTTGCTCCTTTTCTCACTCCTCCCACTCTTCGACTGGACTTTGGGACCTCAGCCCAGTGTTCCACTATGGATCTCTGCCTCTGCTTCTGTCAGTAGCTAGATGAAGGTTCTATGATGACATTTAAGATAGTCATCAATCTGACTATAGGGCAAGGCCAGTTATGGCATCCTCTCCACTATTGCTTAGGGTCTTAGCTGGGGTTTTCCGTGTGGATTCCTGGGAAATTCTCTAGTGCCAGGTTTCTTGCTAGCCCCATAATGGCTCCCTCAATCAACATATCTCTTTCCTTGCCTGCCACCTGTCCTTCCCCCATCTTGACCCTTTAGTTCCCTTAAGTCTCCTTCACCCACTCCTTCCTCCTCTCCCCTTATTTGCTTGTTTTTATTTGAGACAGGGCCTCACTATGTACCTCTGGCTGACCTGGAAAACTGTGAACTACTTTTTGTGTAACTTTGAACTGTCTCTTCCCTCCTCCCGAGTGCTAGGATTCAAAACATACACCACCATTCCCTGCCTTATTTTTTAATTATGGGCATGTACATGTAAGTTATGAAGCCAAAGGAGTCAGTCCCTAGGAGTTGAAGTTAAAGGCAGTTGTGAGCCACCTAACTTGGGTGCTAGAAGTCAAACAAGTTCTCTGGAAGAGCAGGAAGCTCTTTCAACCTCTGAGGCATCTCTCGCTCCATTGGATCTTGTCACTTTAGAATTGGTTGCTGTCCCCTAGTAGAAGATCTGGGATTACAGATGTTTCTGTGTTTACTTTTACATGACTCTGGGGACTCAAACTCGCAGTGTTTGATTTATGGTACTATGGATTAAACCCAGGGCCTTGCTCATTCTAGGCAAGTGCTCCACCACCCTTAGCCTAAATCCTATTTCCAAGTAAATGAGTTGGTATTTTGGGGAAACAGACCTACCCTAGGATTTCACAAAGTACTTCATGTAGGTATTCCCTGAAATTAGTGTACATCTGGAAAACATCTTTGAATTAAACAAATTTGTTTACCATAGAGTTTCTCAGAGGCTTTTATATACAAGTACAAATTAAGGCTCTCTGAGAGGTAGATGGTAGAATACAGTGTTCCTAAACATTTTCTTCCCTGAAGTGGTGTTAGTAATCAGACCCAGGACCTTGCGCATACTAGGCAAGTGCTCTACCACTGAGATGCTGCCCTGTCCTCCTCAGACACTCGGTGCCTGTTTGCATACTACATAGCTGTAGTTCTAGCGTGCACATTTAGAATGCACGTTAGGCTTTTCTTTATCCTCTTAAGTTCAACTTATTGAGCAATAACCGTCCAGGAAACAGTTTCTACTCTGTGTCTTTAGCATCTCAACATGAATTCTTATCAACCAGCTGAGTTGAACTTTCCTTGAGAAACTGTGACACTAACAAATTTTATGTCAGTTGAAACTAACTTCCCTATGTGACTTAGACCACATTTTTATTCAGCTAGCATTTTCCTTCCCCAAAGAAACTTAGTAATTTATTTCTGACCTCACATTCTTGGACTGTCTGATAAATTAAAATATACTAAGCCTCACTATTTTTGGCATAGTGTGATCATTTAGTTTTCTAAAAAGAGTAAGAATAGAAGAAATTTGTTTCTTTTAAAGTCAAGTGCACTATATTCTAAACGACCTTTTAAAGAGTGTGTGCTGAACAGATTTACTTTTATCTTCTTAAGGCAAGTTTAGCCAGCATGGCTAAGTTGTACCAGGAAAAAAAAACTTCCCACTAAACCCTCAACTCTCCTCTGAGTAATGGCAGGGGATGAACCTAGACAGGGAAGGAATGTATAGAAAAGGCTGCAGGCTGCCTGGGACAGGTAGATGAGAGCCATCTCCTCAGAGCTTCTCCTTATTCCCAGGGAAGGAGTCCCTGCTGTGTGCCAGCATTTTATCTGCCAGCAGCAGATGTAAGCTCTCAAAACCAGCGGGAGGATGTTGACTGCAACAGTGCATCAAGGCTGTGGTTTATAACCTCAATAGTGAGGCAGTTCAAACTTTTTTTTTAACAAAGACATTTTGATTGCCAAATCCATAACCATTAGCAGCTGTGGTTGTGAGCAGTTCTCCAGACCTAACAAGTTGAGTTGAGTTGGTGGCCTTTGTTTTTACACGTCTGTGTTGTTTGTGCTATTTTTATCTTTGCCTTCAAAAGAAATTCAGATTTGTCTGAAATCTCCAAGGTCATTGATTATTCCGTTTCTTCCCAACAGAACCCATTCTTCTCATGCCAGCTTTTTGTTAGTCTATTTGATGTTAAGGTTTTTACGAGAGACCAGATTCTACCTTCAAGGAATTGCTGAGACAATCCCACTGGTCCCTCTGTCTAGCAGCTGACACCAAGAGTAGAATGTCAGTCCTCTTAGAGAGAAGAATATGACTTCTTCCATTTTTTTAAAAAGATTATCTAAGTGCCAGGACGTGGTAATGTACATTTAATCCCAGTGCTCAGGAGGCAGAGGCAGGATCTCTGTGACTTGGAGAACAGAGAAACCTTTCTCTCTTGAAAAACAAACAAACAAAATCTAAGCATCTTGGTGTCTGGAAGACTGCAGATCTCTCATGCATGGAAATCACCAGCTTCTGTCACTGGGTCTTCTGGATCTGAAAAGGGAGAAATTAGAACATGAAGGAAGTAATGTTCAACATTCAAGCCAGGCCTTGAAAATGCCAAATCCCCAATTCTCTTTTTAAATCTGTGAGGGAAGCAGGGAGTGGTGGCACATGCTAGTAGTGCTCAAAGAGTCTGAGGCAAGAAGAGCCCTGAATTCTACATTTGCCTGGGCTGTAGTCTCATAATAACCAAAATAAATGCATAAAGCCTGAGGGGATGGGGTATGACTCAGTGCAGGGTCCTATCTGTCTGTGAGTTCTGCTGACAGAATTTGCCTGCGCATAATATACCTCAGAGGATTCTCAAGAGACCATAAGGGCTGTTGTCTAAGATGAAAGGAAACACAATGCCATTAACAGCCAGCTGACCTCAAGCACTTCTTTAAGGTCAAGACTCACTTGAATGAGGTAGAGTATGTACAATCAGAATGTTTAAGAAGATTAGAACATTTATTAGAGTTCATAGTGGTCAGAACATACTGTTATTATTGTTGCTTGAAGTTTGGGTATCAAGTATTCACTTGAAAATGGTTTAAGGAGGGAGTTGGAGAGATGGCTCAGTGGTTAAGAGCACTGGCTGCTGGACCTGGGTTCAATTCCCAGCACCCACATGGCAGCACACAACTGTCTGTAATACCAGTTGCAGGAGATCTGGCATCCTCACATAGACACACATGCAGACAAAACATCAGTGAACATAAAATAAATAAGTAATTTTTTTAAACAAAAGAAAATGGTCTAAGGATGCCCAGCAGTTATGGCACATACCTTTAAACCCAGCACTCAGGAGGTAGAGGCAGGTGGTTTTCCATGAGTTTGAGGCCAGCCTGGTCTACAGAGGGAGCCTGTCTTGAAAAAAATGAAAAACAAAAATGGTTTAAGGAATAACAGTGTGTGTGTTTGTTATATGTGTGCATTTATAACTGTGTGTGTATGCGCGTGCGTGCATATGTGTGCTTTAATGCAAGAAAACATTCCACTTTATGTTCTAAAGATAGATGTGGAATAGTACCATTTTGGATTTTGGTTTTGAGAAAGGTTCTCACTTGTACCTATGGATGGCTTGGAACTCACTACATAGACTAGGCTAGGCTAGAACTCCCAAAGTGTTGCCTGCTTCTGTTCACCAAGTGCTGGCATTAAAGACATCTACCTTCATGTCTAGCAATGCCACTTTTTCTAATGTTCTATATAATAAATAACAATGTATATCTATGTACTGCTTGGTGCCTGTGAGGCCAGAAAAGACTAGCAAACCCCCTGGCACTGGAGTTACAGGTGGTTGAGAACTATCACATGGGTACTGGGAATCAAACCTGGGTCCACTGGAAGAACAACCATCTCTAGCCTCTGTAATTTTTTTTTTATTTTTTATTTTTTGGATACAGGATTTCTCTGTGTAGCCCCAACTGTCCTGAAATTTCCTCTGTAGACCAGGCTGACCTCAAACTCATGATCTGCCTGCCTGTCTTCTGAGTTCAGGGATTAAAGTCATGTGCCACCATCCTGTAGTTTTTTTTAATAGTAACCTTTTAAAAAAGATGTTTTATATTTATTTTTGTTTTTCTTTTCATATTTATTTATTTTATTTCATGTTTGAGGATTTTTTTTTAAAGTCTAAGTCCCATTTTATTTTTCCAAGGTGTTTTCTTCTGTCTCTATGAAGCCACTTTACATGGGCTTTGGTGGGGGTCATGGTGCAGCACCAGCAGGTTTAAATCGTGGTGGGGGTGTTCGGTCCTTCCGAGCTTCCTGAGATCGATTCCTGACCACCTTGCTATGAATAACACAGCTCACACAGTAATGCAGTTTGACATAGAGTTTGGGGATTGCATAAGCGTCGAAGACACTTGCTTTGGATATGTCCCTGACGGCAGCTGCCTCTACGATGTTCCGAATGACGAACTTCTTAATGGCCTTGTCCTTGGGCACACAGCGGGCGCAGTTAGTGCAGCGAATTGGCTGCACGTGGCCGCGGCCCTTTTTGGCACGACCGTTGTTTCTCCTTTTTTTGGTCATCTTGGAGCAAAGTCCCAAAAGAGCATGTTTGAGGATTTTGCCTAAATCGTATGTATGTGTACTACTTGCATGCCTGGTGCCTGTAGAGATCCTGGAAGGCTGTGTACTCCTAGAACTAGAAGCGTCGATGGTGAACTCCCCTTTGAGGGCTAAGAATGAAAGTCCACCACTGCAGGAGCAGCAGGTGTCTTAACTGTGGAGCCATTTCTCCAGACCGTAATGATTTTTTGGGTGATTGGTTTGGTGACTCAGCAGTTTAGAACACTTGCAGCTTTTTCAGGGGATCCCAGTTTGGTTCCTAGCACTCAAACCAAACCTGCCTATAACTCCAGCTCCAGCTACAGGGAATACAGCATGGCCTCCATGAATACCTGTGCTCACATGTACATATACCCAAACACAGACAAACATACATACACATATGTATATAGATAATAACTATATTTCTAAAGGAGGCTCTTGGTGCATGTGTGTGGAGGTCAGAGGACAACTTCCAGAAGTTCTCTCCTTCCACTTCTTGGGTCCTGAGGATTGAATTCAGGTCTTCAGGCTTAGTAGCAAAAGCCTCTCTCCACTGAGCTGTCTTGTTAGCCCAGTAGCTTTTTACTCGATAACATATAATTTTTAAGATTTTCTTATGTGCCAGGAATGATAATCCTTTAGTCCCAGCATTCAAGAGGCAGTGGTAGGTATGTGTTCCCAGCCAGCCTGGTCTATATAGTGAGTTCCAGTCCAGCTAGGGCTATATAGTGAGATCCTATCTTATAAAAACAAAACCAAACAAAACAATCCAAAAACAAAATAGAAAGGAAAAAGATTTTCTTGTGTAATTATCTATCTATCAGTAGATATTTGGGTCCTAGTATAAGTGAGACACCATTGTAGATATTAAAGGAAATAAGATAAATCAGGCATAGGTTCTGCCCTTGGATACATGAGAAGTTACTAGAGAGTTGTATTAAAATCAAAAAGTGACGTTGGGAGGTCGTGGAGCATGCCTTTAATTCCAGCACTCAGGAGGCAGAGACAGGTGGTGGATCTCTGAGTTCTAGGTCAGCCTGGTCTACAGAGTGAGTTACAAGAAGGCTTCAAAGCTACAGAGAAACCCTGTCTTGAAAAACAAAAAATAAAAAATAAAAAAAATAAAAAAAGTGAATTTGTTTTCTGTGGTGCTAGGATTAAACCCAGAGCATCAAACATGCTC
This sequence comes from Arvicola amphibius, assembly GCF_903992535.2. Lineage (NCBI taxonomy): Eukaryota > Metazoa > Chordata > Mammalia > Rodentia > Cricetidae > Arvicola > Arvicola amphibius. Next base: position 134,355,616 of record NC_052049.1, on the reverse strand, counting down.
TACAAGCACTGTACCACTGCATATATCCCCTGCCCAAGGTAACTTTTAAGAAGCCAAAGCTGGCTATACTACCAGCATTCTTGAGGCTGAGGCAAGAGGATTACAGGAGGGGCTGGAGAGATGGCTCAGAGGTTAAGAGCATTGCCTACCCTTCCAAAGGTCCTGAGTTCAATTCCCACCAACCACATGGTGGCTCACAACCATCTGTAGTGGGGTCTGGTGCCCTCTTCTGGCCTGTAGGCATACACACAGATAGAATATTTTATACATAATAAATAAATTTTTTTTTAAAAAAAGAGGATTACAGGATTGTAAATTCAAGCCTGCTTTGCATTGTGAGACCTGAGAGTCTGAGAGGGGTGGAAGGAGGAGAGAACAAGGTGGTGAGAGAAACTATCTTTCAGAGCTTAGAGGAGGGACATGTAATTTTTAGTTAGAAGAGATTCCATATCCTTGTCTTCACTTTGGAGAATAATAAAAACTATCACTCTCAACCACTAAATATGTGCTATACTCATTCTGTATATGTATGTTGTTTTCTAAACCTCACAGAAATATGGGACAGGCACAGTAGCACATAATTTTAATCCCAGCACTTGAGAGGCAGAAATAGGTGGATCTCAGTAAATTCAAGGCCATACTGGTCTACAAAGCAAATTCTATGCCATCAAGGGATACACAGTGAGACCCTGTGTCAAAAACAAAACAAGATACTGGAGAAATGGTTCAGTGGTTAAGAGCACGGACTGTTCTTCCAGAGGACATAGGTTTAGTTCCCAGCAACCACATGGTAATGCACAGAGTCTGTAACTCCTGGTTCAGGGGATCCAGCATCTTTTGGCCTTTTTGGGTACTGCATACAGTGGTGCACAGACAAGCATGCAGGCAAAACAGCCAAACACATAAAATAAAATAAAATAAAATAAAATAAAAATAAAAACAATTTAAAAAGTATCATTACCCTTCTTTCAAAGAAAACTTAAAGTAGCCAGGACTGTTACACAGAGAAACTCTGTCTCAAAACCATCACCCCCCCCAAAAAAAAACCCACTTAAAGTAACTTATATAATGTTGGCAAAAAGATGAAAAAAAACTGAGGTTTTGCTGTTGAAGTCTTCTTTCTTATTTGATAGAAAAGCATGCTCCAAAATGAAGATAATGGGAGCAAAGGCACAGGTGGGAATTCAGGCTCTGTGTGGCTAATGTGGCAAGCCCATCTGTGGGGCCCTATGAAGAGGAAGCAGCAAACAAGCCTGGAAAGTAGGTTGCGGTCAGATGGTAGATAGCCCAGGATGATAGAGCACAGAAGAAAGATCCATTTCTCTAGTAACTGGGAAATGTGGAAGAGTGTTTAGAAAGTTTTTATGAAGCAATAGGGTGATAGGAGCTCTGCCTGAGGAAAACTCATTGGCTGCAATGTGGAAGATGGGTTGGAAAGGCTCTGAAGCCGGGAAGACTGCTGCCGTCCAGGGCTGGGACTTATAAAGGTCTAGTTCATGGCAATGCCAGTAGACTTGGGCTAGGGAAGCACAAGTGCAATAGGCCTGCTGTTGGTAGAATCAAACATTTCCTGTGATAACAAACCAAGGCTTAGAGAACCTGAGCTGCTTGACCTACATGGATTTGTGGCCTCACTTTCTTATAACCTGTTTAAGTCGTCATCCAGTCTTCTTTGTTATCCAAGTGACAGATTTCCCATATTTTATTACTCAGAATATTATATATCCATATAGTGAGTATTAATAAAGCACGAAGAGAAAAGAATTAACTATTAATTGTCATATGACAAGCAATGGAATGAAGACTAAGGATCATAGTTTTAAGATAACGTTCCATTCCATCAGGATGGTAGCCTAGTTGGTTTGTTGGTTGGTTGGATTTTCTTTTCCTTTGTGGTGAGGTACATGGTTTCATGTAGGACAGGTTAGCCTCAAATTTGCTATTCAGCTGATACTGCCCATGAATTTTTTAAAAGATTTTATTTATTTATTTTATGTATATGAGTGCTCTGTCTGTATGTACTCCTGTGAGCCACCATGTGGTTGCTGGAAATTGAACTCAGGACCTCTGGAAGAATAGCCAGTGCTCTTAATTGCCAAGCCATCTCTCCAGCCTTCCCTGCCCATGAATTTCTTATCCTTATGTGTGTACCTTCAAATGTTGGGATTGTAGGCATTTGCTTCTGTGCCTGGCCTTGCTGTGTTGCTCAGGCTATTTCTGTGCTAGCCTCTAAAGTTTTGTGATTACCAACTCCCATACTACCATCCCTGCTTCCTTGCGTTGCTTTGAAGGGAAATGTAAATGAGAACTACTTTTAAAACTGCCTTTTATTTATTCTTTAAGTTTGATACACATAAAATCCATCTTGATTGCAGGCGCTCCCAACACCTGTAGTATTTATCCGAGAGCACAGTTGCTTTCAGGATGTGCTGCTACTTTAGACCTGCTGTGCTTGTGGCCTCCAGCTTCACCAGACACCCGTCTTCTGTTTGACCTCACCTCGGTGTTGGAGTCAGTTTTCAGCAAACAGGATTTCAGAGTCTGATTTCATATATTATGTAGTTTTCCCCAAAGTTAAAACCTACAACAAATATGTGTTCTTGTCAGTGGATTTGTTTCTTGACTGTTGGCTTTTGTTGTTTGTCCTTAGGAGGCGGGCAAAAGATTTTTAAGTCATGGGCTAGAGCTGTATCTCAGTGGTAGAGTGCTTGGCCAGGATGCACAAAGCCCTACTTCAGACACCATACACACACACACACACACACACACACACACAGAGAGAGAGAGAGAGAGAGAGAGAGAGAGAGAGAGAGAGAGAGAGAGAGAGAGGGAGAGAGAGAGAGAATTCATTTGGAACCCGGTGGTGGTGGCGCACGCCTTTAATCCCAGCACTTGGGAGGCAGAGGCAGGCGGATCTCTGTGAGTTTGAGGTCAGCATTTATTGGGAAGAATGACATAATTAAGGAGTTATTGATCATTTTGTAAACCAGGCTGGCCTCGAACTCACAGAGATCAGCCTGCATCTGCCTTCAGAGTGCTATGATTAAAGGCGTGTGCCACCACACCCAGCTATTGATCATTTTTAATACAAGGACTGAGTGAGGCCTGCAGAATTGAGCAAAAATTTTTATTTGTGTCTAAATCAGTAGTAGTTGCCAAAAAGTACTAACCTTTTCCTCCCTGTTATGAAAATGACAAAAGAAACATTTTCTAAATGAGTGGTGAACAGTTTCCCCTGAGAGGAGATGAAATGGCTGTTTGACAGATAATTACCTGTTATGTTAGACAGCTAAGGAAGTTATAAGGCACACCTCCACTGCTCCTCTGGCTGGAATTTGTGATATAAGTCTCCATAGAGTGAAACAAAGGCACCTGCTGGAGTCTTTGGTCAAATTTGCATTGTTTCTTGATTATAAAGCTCATATTTCCTGACCTGTTGATTGTGCTCTATCAGTGACCGTTAATCTAGCATCTTCACTAAAGTGGATGTGACATTAGAACTTATTTGTGTTCTTCATTTCCCCTTTAATTTATTCTTGCTGAGCCTGCTGTATTTTTATCTTTGTAAATCTCAGACCAAAGATACAAATCCCTCCTTTTTTTTCTTTCATAGTGCTGCCCGCTAAAGTAAGGGTATTGTGCTTGCTAAGCAACCACCTTTGAATAATATCCCCAGCCCTGATTTTACTTTCTATTTTAACACAATCTCTGTAAGTGTCCCAGGCGCTCTCTGAACTCTCTCTGAACTTGTGCTTTTCTGCCTCAACCTCCCCAGTACCTGGGATTAGAGGCCCACACAACCAGAGCCAACTAAATACTTCTTAATATGTAATGTGTATCTTAGTATCCAGCTTTCAAGGACAAGGATTTGGTTGGGGGGAGATATGAGGTCATCCAAATGGACTTCTCTTCAATGTATATGATGACATAACTCTGTGTGCTAATTTGTTTCTCATTTTTGTCTCTTGTGAACACTCTGAATTTGAGTGGAAGTGGTGGTAAAGGGCCCATGATCCCAGCTACCAGGGAGTTGCCAACTGTATTAAACAAATATTCATGCATTACCTAATGTTTGCTGTGTCTGATCCTAGCAGAAGGAGGGGCAGAGGACATCTGGTGTCTCCCACTGAACTTGAAACTTTCACTAGTCAAGTCATGTTACTTTCAGAGCAAATGCCCTTAGCCACTGAGCCATCTCTCAGCCCCTGGAGTGGGGTGTTGTAGAAAATGTCTGCCCATTTGAAGCTTTCATTTTAGTAGATTGAAACAAAAATATAAATAATTTATATGTTAAATGGTAAGTTCTATGGAAAAAATAAGATAGGAAAAAGGGTTCAGAGTGCTACATTTGTAGGGTGATTGGTGCTGTAATTTCATTTTGTTTTATTTACTTTTGTTGATTGTTGAACTAGGGCCTTGTGCATACTTGACAAGTACTCTACCACTGACTTTTAAATAGTGGGGTCAGGGAGTTGGGGATTTAGCTCAGTGGTAGAGCTACTGCCTAGCATGCGCAAAGCCCTGGGTTTGGTCCTCAACCCTGGGGGCGGGGTGGAAGAAAAATAGCTGGAGAGATGGCTCAGAGGTTAAGAGCACTGACTGTTCTTCCAGAGGTCCTGAGTTTGATTTCCAGCAACCACATGGTGGCTCATAACCATCTGTACTGAGATATGGTGCCCTCTCCTGGCCTGCAGACACACATACAGTCAGAACACTGTATACATTTTAAAAAAACTTTTTAAATAAATAGTGGGATCAGGAGAGATTTATGTCAAAGTTGACATTTGAAAAAGGCCTGAAGGAAGAGCAAGATGAAGCCATGTAATGACTTAAAATCATTTTAGAAAGCCAGGTATGGCAGCAAACTCAATTTCTGACACTATGGGTCACAATCCCTCCTTGTGGGATTATGAAAGCGAATGTGACATTGAGAGAAATTTAGAATTAGTAAAAACTTCTTTCTTAGTTAGGGTTTCCTTAGTTGTGAAGAGACACCATGACCATGGCAACTCTTATAAAGGAAAGCATTTTGTTTGTTTGTTTGTTTTTTGTCTTTGTTTTGGTTTTTCGAGACAGGGTTTCTCTGTAGCTTTGGAGCCTGTCCTGGAACTAGCTCTTGTAGACCAGGTTGGCCTCTAACTCACGGAGATCTGCCTGCCTCTGCCTCCTGATTAAAGGTGTGCGCTACCACCACTGGGTAAGGAAATCATTTGATTAGCATGGCAATCAAGCATGTTATTAGCATGGCAGGAAGCATGGCAGTATTCCTACATACATGGTGCTTGAGAAGGAGCTGAGAGTTTTACATCTTGACCAGCAGGCAACAGGAAGTGAACTGCCTACCATACAGCATAGCTTGAGCATAGGAGACCTCAAAGCCTACCCCCATGGTGACACATTTCCTCCAATAAGGTCACACCTACTCCAACAAAGCCACACTTCCTAATATTGCCACACCTGCTCCATCAAAGCTATACTTTCTAATAGTGCCTCTGTCTGTGGGGGCTATTTTCTTTTGAACCACCACAGCTTCTGAACATGCAAATACCAATAATTAATTAAAAAGCAAGTGAATATAGCTTTTTGGTAGACCTCACCCATGCTGTATCAAATAACTTCATAGCCTTGGTCCAGTTTTGCATTGTGTTTGTTACAACACACAGGGCTAACCAATGCTGCCTGAGTCTTTTTGACTCCGACTCCAGACTGTTATGAATTGCATTATTTTTATACTTTTATACAAAGTTTTCTTCTGTTATAGAAACAATTTAATGTGGGAAATGAAAACTTTTAAATTTTTCCAGTCATGGTTTCTCTGTGTAGCCTTGGCTGTCCTGGAATTTAATCCTTTATCCTTTAATCCCAGCACTCTGGAGGCAGAGGCAGGCAGATCTCTCTGTGAGTTTGAGGCCAGCCTGGCTTACAGAGTGAGTTCCAGGACAACCAAGGCAAAAGAATAGCTACATATTGTAGTGCACACCTTTGATCCTAGCACGCAGAGAAGCAGACCAGTCTTTCCAAGTTGGAGACCAGCCTGGTCTGTAGAGTGAGTTCCAGGACAACCAGGATTATGTAGAGAGACCCTGTCTCAAAAAAAAAAAAACCCAGAAATAAAGAAAGAGAGGAAGAAAGGGAGGGAGGGAGGGAGGGAGGGAGGGAAGGAGGGAGGGAGAGGGGAAGAGAGAGAGAGAAGAGAGAGGGAGGGAGGGAGGGAAGGAAGGAAGGAAGGGAGGGAGGAAGGAAGGAAGGAAGGAAGGAAGGAAGGAAGGAAGGAAGGAAGGAAGACAGGCCAGGGAGGTGGTCCATGGGTAGAGGCTTGTGGCACAATTTTGATCCCCTGAGTTCCATCACCACATAGAAAGCCCGATCTACAGTCACAGCTTCAGCACTGCTGAGGTGAGAAGAGTGAAGAAACCTATGAATACAGCTCAGCCACAGAAACAAGAGAGACCCTGCTCCTGAAACAAGGTAGAAGGCAGGATCCTGCACCCAGGAATTTGTCCCTTGGCCTACACATGTTGGCTGTCTTCTTCAATTCCTCTTTAACCTTTTTGAGAGGTAGTTGCTCTCAGAACCTGGAGCTCATTGGTTTAACTGGGTTGGTCGGTGAGCTGCATGGATCTTTGTCTCCACTCTCCTCAGAGTGCCTGCTGATCCATCCTCTCAGCTCCTCTACTATGAGTATTTTCACTTTGTTCATGGCTATGACTTTTGTGCCTGATACTTGATATTAAGTTTATATTTTATCAGGCTACATGCCCTATCTGCCTCACTGAAGGCCATGGTATATAGGCAGGACCAAACATTTAGAAAATTCTTTTTAATTTTCCCACAGTATCACTTACGCCTTGGATAGTGTGCTCAACAAAGAAATTTAAGTATTTATGCTTCCACCAGTTATAGACATATTTTAATTTTCTACCTCTTTATTATTCTTTTCTCTGAAACTGCTGTATAATTTGGACTGTCAGGGTTTATCTTGCTTCATTTTGTTTAGACAGAGTCTCATTATGTAGCCCTGTCTGGCCTAGAACTCACTATGTAGACCACGTTGGCTTCAGACTCACAGAGATCAGCCTGTCTTTGCCTTCTAAGTGCTGGGATTAAAGATGTGTGCCAACATGCCTGGTTCCCCAGCCCCAATCTTTGATTGTTTGTTATCGTTGTTGTTTTTTGACAGCATCTTGTGCAGCACAGACTGGTCTGAAACTCACTATGTAGCCAAGGCTGGCCTTTACCACTTCTTCCTCTTACCTCCATTAACCAAGTGTTGGGACTACAGGCGCAAACCACCATACCCAGCAAGACTCTTGGATCTAGACCTTTTTTAGATTATGAGAGAACAGATCTTAAAGGGTGAATAAGAGTAAAAATTAACATTCTATTTTTAATAGTGATTACTGGGAAAAGAACTTCTCTGGTAATTAAGTCTGATCCAGATGCCTATCAGTCATTTATCAAACATGCTATAGGTTAGACATCGTAAGATAGGAAACAATGAAACATCAGATTGTTTGGGCATTGCTAAAGAACATTTCTGCTGATCTATAATGGTTTCCTAACCTGTTGTTATGCCCCTAGCATGGTCTTGGGTTCCATGTATGCATTTTCAAAACCAAACCAAAACAAAAAGAATCTCTTAAGTATTCATGTAAATTTGTTTTGTGATATGACTTTTTTCAGATTAAAAAAAAGTCTGCCGCTTACCTTTCTCCCTAAGCAGTTCTGTAGTGTATCCAGCTGAACAGCCATACCTTTCAGAATGAATCATCTTTCTTCTCCTTAGTGAGAAGATGGTTGTGTGTGCTGTTTCTGACAGAATTTCCTAAGTCTTCCAGGGCATCCGTTAAGCTGAACCTAGGGTGTTGCCAAACATTCCAGGAGACCTGAGACTCTCACAGCTACCTATGTTAAAAGATTGGTCAGTTCCCATCCTTCTGGAGGAATGTCAGGCATCCTTTGTTTAGGAAGCTGATTCCACTATAAGAAGCCAGAGATGGCATGCAATAGACTGTATAATACCATGTCAAACCTTCAGAAAGCTGGAGTTCTGTTATTGTAGGGCATGGCCCTCCTGGTCTGTGAACCAGAGAGCACTGTCATCAAGATTGAGGTAAAATCTGGGCTGTTCCTTGTTCTCTTTAAAGTGACAAATTCGTCCCAACTAGCCTGAATTTTTTATCTTTCAGTTCCCGGACATCAGTCAAGAGTCTGATTCTCCATTTGTTTTCATCTGCAAAAACCCTCAGGAAATGGTTGTGAAGTTTCCTATTAAAGGAAATCCTAAAATCTGTAAGTCATCATCTTTTAGGATCTCATTTTCTCTTGCAACTTACTTGTCTACATTTGAAAAAACAATTGTAGTAAGCTTTGTTGTCGGCTGCCAACCCAAAAATAACGACGGAGAGATTTCTTAATTATGAAAGCTTAGCTTAGGCTGGTCCCACTAGCTCTTATAACTTAAATTAACCCATTTATATTAATCTGTGTTCTGTCATGTGGCCTTACCTCATCTGCATACTGCCCATCTGCTTCCTCTGAGTGTGGCTGGCAACTCCATCTTTCTTCCTGCCAGTCTTCTCTGTCCACAGACGTTCCATCTAACCTCTTTCTGTCTAGCTATTGGCCATTCAGCTCTTTATTATACCAATCAAAGTGAAATATCTTCACATGGCGTAAAGAAATATTCCATAACACACTGTTCTGTGTTTAGTGTCATCCTTAGCATTGGAAGATAATTATGTTTATCAATAACATTAAAGTCATATTTATTACAGTTTAGCTTTTCCAAAGTGTACAGTTATTGGCATGATAGCGAGTCGCTCTAGACTTTTCATTTAGGACTCCATTACACTAAATATTTATTCCTGGGCATGGTGGAATACGCCTGTAATCTCAGCACTCGGAAGGGAGAGGCAGGCAGCTCTCTGTGAGTTGGAGGCCAGTCTGGTCTACAAAGCTAGTTCAGGACAGCCAGGACTGTTACATATAGAAACCTCTCTTGAAAAAATCAAGAAGAAAAAAAATTAAAATGAAAGGAGCTGGAGAGAGAAATTAGCGGCTAAGAATACTGAGCCATCTCTCCAGCCTACCAATAATCTTAACAACTCTGTCAGATAGTACGTTTTTTTTCCATCTGCTTTTGATTTTACAGATGAGTAAGCAGGTTTAGGGAAGTTGTGAGGGTTTGGATTGTTTTTTGTTTGTTTGTTTATTTTAAGCCTACAGCACTAGGTATTCCCAGGTGGTCTCCCATCCAAGTAATAATCAGGCCTGACCCTGCTTAACTTCCAAGATCAGACAAGATTGGGCGTGTTCGGGGTGGTATGGCCATAAAAGGGTTTAGGTTTTTTGAGACAGGGTCTCTGGGTCTTACTGTGTAGTCTAGGGTGACCTCAGGTGCATTGTGTAGCCTAGACTGACCTTGAGCTCAAGGCTGCCTTGCGGACTGTAGGTGTGAGACAGCAGTACCCAACTCTCAGATTGTATTTTATTTGTCTTCCTGATTGTTCTTCTGTTCCTTAAACTTTATTGGACTGTCTCAGGAACAGATTTTCAATTTATAGTTCATTTTCAGGACACAATATCATGGCACTGAAAAGGGACTTTATAGTGGTAGTACTTCTTTTAGTTGAACAAAAATTGAAGATAGAAATGACAAGGTAACGTTCTCGTCATTATACAACTAGAGGAGGAAATCTGAGAAACAAGCCTAACCAACGAGTCTTCACACCTATGGCAATACCAAGAACTGGATAGCAGAGTCTTCCATAGATTCTAAATTCTCACATAGCTTGTCCTAAAAGCCTGAAGAAGACTTAAGACTTACTCATACCTCAGCACTAACCCTTTTTATCTGCTGGTCTGGGTTACTTAGTTAATCTGTTATTCTGAGGATTTGAAATTTGTATTATTTGTCTTTGTTTGGTTTCTTGTGTGTGTGTGTGTGTGTGTGTGTGTGTGCTTTTTTCCTTTGCTTGTTTTGTTTTTGAGACAAAGTGTCATATGATCCAGGTTCGTTTTTTTAATTCTGACCTTGAACTGTTTGTCTGTTTCCACCTCCTATTTAATTTATTTGATTAAAGTATTTATTGACCACCTACCAATTGACAGTCACTTAAGTACTATGAGGGAGACAAAAGAAAATTTTGTCTTGAAATAGGGCTCTTTGCCAACTTGCTGTCACTATCACATTCCCAGCTAGGCAGCCTATAAAATGAAAGAACTCCAAACTCGCTGGGAATGCCCATATCCTAAAACCCAAATTAAAATCAGCAGTGTTGGGATTATTATGGGCAGCATTTGAGTAGCACAGAAAAAGGTGTACTGCTATTCTAGAAGCAGGTGCAGCCCTGAAACACTAGGGCAAGGGACCTAAAGAAAACTTGTTGGACTGAGGCTGTTTTCCCCCAGTATCCTTGAGTGGTGGTCAGAACTTGTATTCTTATCTTAAATGGACAAATGAGGCCATTGAAATCCAGAAAGGCTGAATGACTTGTCCAGTTCATACAGGTTATTAACTAGCTTCTAGTGAGTGAGAGTTCTTTCACATCGGATTGCTCACCAAGTGAAAAGAACTCCCTCTGAGTGACAGTGGTGTTCTGGGTGCGTGCCCACAGTGTCCAGGACTCTTTGTTTTATATTTTTAGTGCTAAAACTGAATTGAAGTATTTTCTATTCTTAGCATCATCATCATCATTGACTTCAATGAGGCTTTTGTGGGAGAAAAGAAATTTGCAAGCTTTTTTCACAGATCAGACAAATAATTTTTTTTGTCATGAAATAGATGCTTTCAAAGGCTGCTAGCACTGAACTAGCTACTCTGGGAGATCGAGGAGTCAGTTCAAAGATCACATCATTCAAGGCGTTCTCGTTTGGATCACTTGAGACATGAGAGGGCTTGTTTTGTTTATTTTTGAAGCAGAGGCATTCTATGTAGCTCTCTCTGACCAGCCAAGAACTTGCTATATAGACCAATTTGGTGTAGAATATATAGGATTCTCCTGCCTCTGTCTCCAGAGTACAGATTATAGCATAAACCATGAAACCAGGCTGTTTTTCCTTGTTTTCTAAGTTTAATACTCAGAAGAGCTATATAATCTATGACCTTTACCCCCTGAGCTGGTGATAGGGACCCTTTGTCAGGGAAGCATTTATGTGGATTCTACTCCACTGTCTCAGGTCACTCCCCCTGTTAAGATTGAGGCAGCAAAAGGGTGAGTTGAACTGCTTTTCCCACTGTGAGGGAGGGTCATCCTTTGTACTCAGCTAGTTAACAGGTCAGTGAAATGGGTTTCCCACTGTGTGAAGTGCATTTCTTTGTGGCATGCCCCCATTCTTTCTTCTCTTGTTTTCACCTCTGTTTATCTACATGTCTGTATTCTTTTAAAAAGAATTGTCTTTCTTGTATCAGACATTCTAAAGTACAAAATTAGAAATATTCTTTAGATAAATATTCCTCTGTGTGTGTGTGTACAGCATTCCCACCGCTTTTTTCTTAGAAAATAAAACTCTAAAGTTTAGAAGGTTCAGCATCCTGAAGCAAGATAATTGAATGTGACAGGAACACAGTAACTGGAAGACCTAGGAGGCCAGGAAAGATTTGCAATGCAAATATAAAAATAAATAATGAGTGAGACTTTTTTTTTCTTACAGGGAAACTGGATTCCAAGATCCATCAAGGAGCAAAGAAGGGGTTAATGAAGCAGAATAAAGCTGTCTGACCCAGGAAAAAAGGAACTATACAGCATAGTGAAGTCTTGTATACTAAATTGCTATCCGCTGGTCCTTTGGGATTGAAGCAGTACAAAGCTAAAGGCTTGACATCACACCAGGCTTCAATCTCTGAGAATTTAAACTCTTACAAATCTGTATATATTTTCTTACAAGGTGGGATTCTTTATGTAGTGGGCCAAAATCTTTGAATACATTATTTATAAAATTTCATTTTAAAAATTCTAGGTCTTTGATATTTTTCTTGGAACTAAATTCAAAAGAGAAAGGAACAAATTGGAAATTATTTTCCTTTGTGAAATTTGTATTTGTGGTTAGGGAAATCTTAATCTAGGTTAACAATTTTACAAGAGACTCTTTGAATTTAAATTTTTTTCTCAAAATAATAGAATAGAGAATACTAGGATGTTTGAGGAATTTCTGTTTAATATAAGTCCATGGTGATGTAAAATGTTCTTACCAAATGTTCTGCTGTTGACATGTTGAGACTGGGTCTCACTGTGACCCAGGCTTGCCTGGAACTCCTAGCAATCCTCCTGCCTAAGTCCCTTAAGTGCCATGTTTACAGACCAAAACCACCGTGTCCAGCTTCTAATCCAACATCGCTCGGAGTGAAAAGCTAGAATTACCATTATTCACAGATTATATTTTTTGGAAAAGATAGCATGAAGACACACTTCTGTTTGTTCTTTAGTTTGAGAGGTCAGGACAAGTAGATTAGATTAGGAAGTGGGAATCAAGGAGCCACCTACTAAGGCAGCCTGAAGCTGCTTTGTTTATTTTGCTGGTGTTGCAAAAGCATCATGTAGATGGGACAATTAGAGGAAAATTGGAAAACACAACCCTCTCAGTAAATACAACTAAGACCCTCTAGTGTTGAAAGCAAGCCTTTTTATACTATCAATATCCTAAAAAGCTATGACTGGAAAAATAAAGAGTTGGTTTCAAGTGAGATTTTTCACTGGTCCCTTTAGCCCTTCTCAGGAAGCACTTCCTGTTGAGACTCTTCTGAAATGCTATTGGAATCTCAGTCGCTGGGTCCTAGGAAACTCACGATCTTAAATGTGTATGCTCTGCATTTTGTAAAACACCAATACCATACTGGGGATGTTGGACTCCCTCCAGCAGTTTGTGTGCTTGACTTAAAAAAGAAAGAGTGAGTGAGAAGGGGGAAAGTACCCTGTGTTATGAAAAAGATTAATTTCCCTTTCTTCAATCCTCCATATTCAGCATTTATTTGCATTGAAATGCCTCCCCTCGTTACCATCGATGCTCACTCAGCTGTGAACTCTGCTTGTTGCACAGCATTGGTTCTGCAGAGCCTGATCACTCTGGATTCCCAGGGAAAGCCGAGCAGACTCTTGTCCCAATGGTGCACACAGAGAGTGTTCTCTCTCTCATTCTGTTGGCCCTCTGTGGAGAAAGTGGAAGAGGACAGTGAATGGCATTTATTCAGGTGGGGTGTCTTTTTGCTCTCTTGCAAACCCTACCATTATTGAAGGCATTACTGCGCTCACTATGCAATTAATAGTTTACCAAGCAGTGGTACCTTGAATTCTTGCTGAAGTTGTCTGGCGGCTATCTTAACATCAAAATAAAGCTAAAAAGTAGGAGGCGGAAAGAGAAAAGTTTCTCTGCTTCTTTATTTGAAGACATCTTTCACACAGAAGAATCTTTATTGACTTTTGTATGGATAATTTGTGTGCACACATTAAACAAATCAGGAGCTTCAATAGATCAGGCCATCATGATGCTTTGCAGGCTTACAGGAACCCCATCTGCTTCTCAAGTATGTAGCAGAACCACATGAATAAGTGACAGAGCTACTTGGAAACTTCTCCTTTTCATGGTTAGGCTGGGAAAGTCTATCTTTAGTTCCCATGGTAGTGGTGCTATAATGTGTCTCTTCTATTTGCTGAGACACCAGGGAGGAAGTGTGGGAGAAGCTTGCGGGTAGATGGCCCTCAGTTGCTCACTGATGAATAGTATAATTTAAAGTCTAATGGAAATTCTTAGTAGCCTGAGTGCGAACTTGTCCAAGAATAGCCTGTTAGTGCTTTATGACACTTAGTTCTGACCCTGTAACTGTAGGGCAGTTTGGCCTCAGGAAGTTTTGAGTTTCTGAATTGGTTTTCTGTTACAGCTTCTATCTGTACTCCCTTTTGAATGAATGAATTCAGTTGTTATTAACTTGAATAGTAAAGGAATTTGTTTTTCTTTTTGTTTTTCAGACAGAACTCAGCTTCCTTTATATGAGTAGGGTATGTTTGAAATTGGGGACTTTGTCAGATTTGGTAAGGCCTTATCTTTAGGGATCTATATAGAATAGATTAAGAATCTGGCCAAGTGTGGTGGTGTGCACCTTTAATCCCAGCACTCCAGAGGTTGAAGCAGGTGGATCTCTGTAAATTCCAGGCCAGCCAGAGCTACATAGTAAGACCCTTTCCCACAGGAAAAAAAAAAGAATTTGAGTTTTTACTTTTGCTTCTTGTTGTTGTTGTTTTCAAGATACGGTTTCTCTGTGTTGCTTTAGAGCCTGTCCTAGAACTCTTTTTATAGACCAGGCTGGCTTCAAACTCATAGTGATCTGTCTGCCTCTGCCTTTCCAAGTGTTGGGATTAAAAGCATGCGCCACCACTGCCTGGCTACTTTTGCTTCTAATTTAGCTAACATAAAGAACAAAGTGTCCTCACTTTTCTTTTTAAACTGGAATTTTATTGGAGACTCATATTTTTCCCTAGCTGAAAATGTGAGAAACTTTGAAGATTGTTTATATAAATATTTTTAGTTATGGGCATCTATGAGTTATGATACTCTTTCCATTTAATTACTGTCCCCACAGCCCATTCTTATGGTGGTCATTTAATTTAGTATATTTGTTTCATGTTTTGGAGGGCCTAGCCAAGATTAGATGGCATGGGGCTGTTCAATTGGCCAGCTCACCTACGAAACTAGAGAAATCAGCTAACTCAAGTTTCATGGCCTGGAAGAGGAAACATTGTCCAGTGATTACGGATTTTTTTCCTTGAGATTCAAATAGCAAGCACACATCTTCTGTTCTCACCTCTGTGAATGTGTTGGGAGGAGGTGATTCAAGTTGCAGGCTCCAATAGCAACTAGGGATCCAGCCTGCCTAGAGCTTTTCTACTTTCCTCCTGCAGAGAAGAAAGAACATAGTCACAGTGCCATCCTCTGTCACAAAGGAACTTGTATAAATGCCCATTTACCTGTGTGAATACAGTGTGGCTCCCTTCATTCAGAGGATGAGATGTAAACTGGTCAGATGTTGAATTTCAGTTGTGAAGACTGGATAGCCTAGAAAGAAATCCCAGTAAAAAAATATCCTAGACTGAAGTGTGTGGGGAGGGGGGAGGGAGGGTAGAAGGGTTGCCTAATCCCATAGAGAGATGTGTCAGGAGAAAGTGGTACATCATGAGGAGAAAAGCAGTCAATGCATAAGACTTCAGAGTATAGTCAGGCATGATGGTGCATGCCTTTAATCCCAGCATCTGGGAGGCAGAAGCCCATGAGTCTCTAGGGTCATGCTGTCTAATACAGTTGCCACTGGCCACAGGCTGTTTAAATTTGAATTAAATTTGAAGTAAAGATTCAGTTCTTCAATCCCTGTACCTTTAGTGTCCAAGTAGCCTACCTGTGGCTAGTGGCTTCCGAACTGAACAGCAGGGGGCAGGGGTTAGCAAAGTCATTCTGTAAATTAGGGTCAGATAACAAAGGGCATAGCTTTTATAAACCGTTCAGCTGTGCTGTTGTACTACAAATACATCCGTAGATAATGTGACTAAGTAAGCTTAACTATCTGCAGACAGTAAACTCGTTTCATAATTTTTTTGGAGACACTTTTTTTTAAAGACAGTCTCTGTGTAGCCCAGTTCAAGCCCAGGCTAGTCTTGAATTTTAGATCTCCAGACTCAAGCTCTCAAGTACTGAAGTTTGTGTCACCACACCCAGATAAATACAAGTTTTGCATTGTAAAATATCTTTTGTTTATTACTTAACTATTTAAAAATATAGAAACTAATTTTTAGCTCACAGGATTTATCAAAACGTGGTGGCGAATCTGATTTGTTCTGTGAGACATCATTTGCTAGTACTTGCTTTACAGATATAAGTAGTCAAAAATTAAGAGTCTCTGTTTTCATTAACTTTCAGGTTTGAGAGCTTCTTCTGACTAAAAGCTTACGTAGAACTGTTTCCCTGCCCAACTGTTTTAGTCTAGTTAATACTATAGAACATCAAACCCTGCTTTTTCTCTCTCTAAGTAAGCCCTCATTTGTAATATCATAGATTGGAAATTCTTCTGTCACTTTGAGTCAGTTTTGTCCAAGAACAATGTAAATATTGATGGACCAACAAGGGACTAACTTTTTTCCTAGGCTAGACAGGTTAGTGTTTGTCTTTAAGCTGTCAGCCCTCCCACCCTCCTTTCCTTTTTGTGATGCTAGAGATGGAGGGTAAAGAGACTATGACCCACTGGGTCGCTAAGTTACATGCTATTTTGAGTGGCACAATTGAAGGGTGCCTTAGAATAAAAGAATAAGGAGAGGTAACTGCACAGCTGAATAAAATAGTCAAGAACATGATGACGTCTAAGTAAGGGGTTCTTGAGAATTAAGATAAACTGGCTTGCTATGGTATGCTGTGGAAATCGTAGGAAGCTACTTGGAGGGCCCAATTACACTGGACAATCTCCTGTTTTGGAGATGGTGTACTGGGCAATCTAAGATGGGTAACAGATAAAGTCACAACAGAGATAGAAAGGTAGGCTGGAGGGCAGAAAGGACTCAAGATAAAAAGCAGTAAGATTTACTGATACTGGATGGTGGAAAGGGACACAGTAGGATTTAAAAATGGGTATTATGTGAAGGAAAACAAATGGTAGTAAAAGGGAAAAAAACCAACAACCCTGACAGTGGCCAAAAAAAAAAAAAAAAAATTGCGGGCCATTGAGATGGCTCAGTGGGTAAAGGTTGGTGCTGCGCCAAGTCTAGTGACCTAAGTTTGATCCCCGAAACCAATCGGTGGAAGGAAATAATCGACTCCCGCAAATTGTCCGCTGACCTGCATACGTGCGCTACAACACGTCCTCCACCCCCCCATAAAATTTTTTTTAGTTTGTCGAACTGAGCGGCAAAGTGAATGAAACCATCAACAGCTGTGTACTTGTCTTCTGTTCTTTATGGATATTCGTGATCAGACCCCGTGGTCTTTCCTCTTTCTACGGTTGAAGGACATCTATTTTTTAAGTGCTAACGCTTCTCAGGAGACTTCTCGGTGTGAAGCCTGATCCAGTGAGAGTTCTTTGCACGAGGAGGGCGCATTGGTTTCAAGCTGTCCATCCTAGGCTTCTGAGCTTATCTTAGTTCCAACTCGCCCGCCGGGTTTTCCAGCAATCTCTCCTCAAGACTCCCAGCAACCGCGGATTTAGAGACCCAGGACTTGGCTCCTGCATCCAGGTTCCGGGTTTCCTCGCGTACTCTCCAGCTCCAGACTCCATAGAGCACGGAATCCGGATCCGAGAGCACGAGAATCCAGTGTCCAGGTCTTCCGGGCTGCCCTGGTTGTCCCGGATCGCGGCGGCGGCGGCGGTGGCGGCGGCAGTGGCGGCGGCGGCTGAGGGACCCGCGGCCCCGGACACAGCGGCCCGGGCCAGGCGGGGCGGAGCGGCGCGGGGAGGGGCGGAGAGCCGGGGCGGGGAGGGGGAGGGGCCGCGGCCCGGATGGCGGCCCGGGACGCGTAGCAGTGGCGGCTCTGCGGCCCGGGGCCCCGGGCGGGCGGAGGTGGCGGCTCCCGGGACCGGCCGCGCGGTGAGTGCTAAGCTTTGTGTGGAGCCGGGGCCGGGAGGGGGGAGGCGTCGCTGAGGAAGGCCCGGCGCCGAGGTGCGCGGAGGGCGCCTGGGCAGCGGCGCCGGGCGGAGGAAGTGGGGGTTGGGGGGGTCGGGGCGGAGCGAGGAGGTGTGTGCGGGGGGAAGCGGGGTCGTTGCGTGGGTGGGGGAGGGGGCCTGAGGTGAAGTTCAAAGCGTGGCCGGGGCGGTTCGGGCTGAGGGTGACGGTGCCCGACATAGCCTCTGGTCTGGCCAGGTGGTAGGGGCAGGCCAGAGAGTTTTCTGAGGCTCTGCTGAGGGGGGCCTAGGGCAACTGGGGCTTGTCAGGGACTCAGAGGAGCGTGGGGTGCAGAGGGTTGAAAGCAGGACGTGTGCGCGGCCCGGGAAGGAGAGCAAGGTGGCTGGGAGCGTGCAGTCAGTAGGTTGTGGGTGTGTGCCCCTTCCCAGCCTTGGGTCACATTTACTCCTGTTCTTTGCTTCAAGATGGTGGGATCTCTGGGCCTGGACTTTAAACTGCTCTCCCTGTGCCCCCGGAGGGTTTGAGACCCTGTTCTGTTTGGAAAGCCCATGCTGCCCTCTTTCCCTTTATGTGTAATTACGGTTGGATCATCTCTGTGCTTTGCTCAGATTCTCCTTCCTCCCTCTGGGGTTGAGGAGGAGGAGACACATCTGACCAATTAATGTGTGTTTGTGAAACAGGCAGCGGCAAACAGTCATTTCAGCTTCTAGGAATTAGGCTCACACAGGGTGGAGAGAGCAGAGCCCTTCAGGGGGAATATTTCTGAACAAATCACAGATGATTAAATTCTCTCAGAAACCGCTTCCTACCTAAATGAGAGTGGGAAAGATGGGGGGAAAGCCTGTTTCCAGCCATGTGTCCAGAGCCCCAGGGGTTGAGGAGAGTCCCTAAGCCCCCACAGGCCTCTTTTTTCTGTATTAGGCTTTGCTCTGCAGCCCTGAGTTAATTTCACCCCTGCTGCTTTGTCTTGGGGGAGGGAGTGCTGGTTTAGGCTGTTGTGAGGAGATGACCGCGCTGCCACACAATGGTCGTGTCATTTTATCGGGAGTGCTACCCCAGGGCTGAGAACTGTTGCAGCAGAGATAAACCGGTCCCTCTCACCCGCCTATTGTGTACACAGTGAAGGTCATAGGTTCAAGTCTTGTCTGAGAGCTTTGGATATGCTCCATCTCCCAGGCTCCTCAGTGCCATTTTCTTCCTTTTCCAGACTGGGGCTTGCCATTGGAGGAGGCCAGACAGAAAGGCTCTTCTTTTTGAGTGAGGAACAATACAGAGCTCACTGGCACACATTTTTCAAAAGAATAAAGGATGCCAGCCATGTTGTGCCTGCCTCTTTGGTTAGCCTGTAACTAAGTTGTGGAGGAATAGCATCTGGGATACGCCACCCTCCTGCTTTGTGGCAGACCTTTAAGGAAAAAGACTGCAAGGAGAGGGTTCTATACTTACATAAAACAGCATTTAAATTTTTCTGTATGGAAATGGAACACTTATGCAGCGACTTTTGTTTGTTCTCTTAGAAAAACCACTAAATATCAGTATAGGAGTAGGATTGGAAGTCAAGGACCAAGTGCCCCCCAACTGCCTATAGGGGCTCATTAGTTGCCCAGGCTGGCGTCTAACGTAAAATCCTTCTGCCTCAGCCTTCTTATAACAGTCATGCACCTATGCCTGCTTCCAAACACCTTTTAAATGCTGACTTCCTGGTCGACAATTACATAGCAAAAACCCACCCAATTTGCCTAAGACAAACTTTGAAAACAACACTTTCCCTTTATAATTCAATTCTTAATGAAAAAAGATGAATCAGGTATTGTGTTGTGGAGAGAAATTTACCACAGAGAGGAACTATTAAAAATCTTTGGATCTAGGGGCATTAGAAAAGGGTGGGAAGAAACTTCTCCAGAAGAACCACATCTTTGATTGTGTCGTAAGTCTCCAGGCAGTATCCCGGTACAGTGTGTGTGTGTGGGGGGGGGGGAACAATTGGAGGAGGCATACACATACACATACCATTTGTGGCCAGAAAAGAGGTTTTCATGAAAGACCTTAAAGAAAACTTTTAAAATAATAGAAATAAGATTCTTTGTAAGGAGGGTTGTATTCAGTATGCAGTATACACAGTAGCTACCCAATGTTTTCCATAGTTTATCATTGAGTAAGGGACTTTAGCCTTTGGTTTTGGTAAAGGTCTTTCAAAGATTGTAAGTGCTAAGTGTAGTCTCACCCTCCCTCATCCCTGTATTTAATAATGATGACCTCACTTAGATGTTGGAACTTTTATAGGAGAGAACAAGTTGTTTTGACACTTTTTTTTTTAAATTTATTTTTGTCTTTTTGAGACAGGTTTTTTCTGTGTACCCTTGACTGTCCTGGAACTCACTCTGTAGACCAGGCTGACCTCCAACTCTGAGATTTACTTGCCTCTACCTCCCAAGTGTTGGGATTAAAGACCTGTGCCACCACCTCCTGGCTCCACTTAATTTTTTTTTTTTTTTTATATAATAGAATGGTTTTTAAGCCTTACCGAAAGTGTTGTCTGCTCTTAGGCTTTTTCTGAGTGTATGTTCCTTGGCTTCTTAGTATGTCCCAGCTTACCTGAATCTTGGGCTGTTGGTGTTGTGTTCCTGAGTGTTGTTGGGTGCAAGTGAAGGCAGTACTTCACATTAAATTTGCCTTGATTAGATGTAGTAGTTTCAGAATTGAACTCTTGCAACTAGGAATCTTACATGAATCTTTTAAGTGTGGACTATCTCCTTCTTAGACAGCATTTTGAATGACTGTCAGTTAGAGGTCTCTTCGAATTCTTCCCCTCCAATCTCTTGGTAGGAAGTATTTCCTAATGTGAGGTCTTCATAGCTAGACACATTAGTGCTTGTGTGTGGTTATGGAAGTATAATTTTGGCTACTGGTAGTAATATGTTGTAGTTAGCATATAGCAACTAAATGCCTGGAACAAGATAATTTGTTGAGGGTGTGTCTGATTGCTCTGTTCACTGGAAGTGCCACTCCTTAATTATTTGACTCTCAGCACTTGTGCCTGAACTCAGGCATGGAGGATACATATATACAGGGATATTTCTTCTCCAGTAGTTGCCACTCTGCTTCCCCTCTCTGCTTTGCCAAATATCTTAGTACGTCTTACTGCTCCAAAGACAGCTAAGCAATTCTTACTTTCACGGTGAAAAACCGGCCTGGGTGGGACTAATGCCAGGCACATGAAGCTACACTGAGATAAGGTAGCGCTTGGTTGTGTGGCGAGTTTTCTTTTCAGTAACTTAATTCTTTTGTCTATTTAAAAAAAAAAAAAAAAAAACATTTTCGTTTTTTAAAAATAACAGAGCAACAATGAAAAATGAACGGAATACAAAAACCGCAGTGTGTTAAATAATACTTTCATATTATCTCTCTGATAAAAGTTGACTGTGACAGGCAAAATGAAGGTAGGTGATGCTGATTGGCAGGTTCCGGATCCACTCAGTGTCAGTGAAAGAGTCTTTTCACTAGAGAACAGGTAATTCACCAAAGCACCTGCCTAGCAAGGCATGTGGCCTCGGCAGCAGCTGTGCAGTTGAAGAGGGATTATTGAGCAGGTGGCTGAAGAGTCACATGCCACAGTGACAAGAAAATACTCAGTCCTGTGTGGCTTGGGCTCCACTCACATGTGTGAAACTGCACTTTGTTTCACGTTTCTTAATGCCTATTGTTGGTTTGTGAGTGAGATGGTGATGGGATAGAGAAAAGAGATTCTTTTCTGGCCCTACATGGCCCCATTGTACTTCTGAACGTTCTGGCTTTATGCCCCATGAAAGGGAAGGAAATAGTGGTAATTCAGTGCTTCTAGGACTTGTTTATTAGAAGGAAATGGGAAACAGAAAATTCTTTGCTTTCTTGATGATGAAAAGCTTTAGCCCACTGGGAGGATCCCCAGCTGGTTTTATGCAAAGGGTGCGGTTGACTGTGCTGTGCTAGGTCCACCTGAAGCGCCTTACCCAAGAAATTTGCATGCTTTTATTTTACGAATGTCATTTCCTCCATGAAGTTTGCATTTCTCCAGTTTACCTTCCTTAATTTTTTAGCCCCCCCCCCCAGTACCTTTATAACTTTTTTCTTGATCTTTCTAACTTTACTTGTTAAAACCAAATTATCACCAGAGGGTCAAATAATGTTAGGAAACTATATCTATTAAATATTTACTTTAAAAACTATAAAATAAAATAAAAGCAACTACTGCATTTCCTATGACTTACAATAATACTTTATATTTTGAGGATTTCTGAAAATTTATAGATTTCCCTTTAGATTATTATTACCATCTTTCATTAATATGATTTCCCTTTTCCATGTTCATTGAAGCTATTTGCTCTCTCATCTCACTTGAGATGGTGTCTTGCTATGTAACCTGGGCTGGCCATGAACTTGTGATCCTCTTGTTTGCTCAAGTTTCTTCAACCTCCCAAAGACGGGGATTACAGGCATATACCACCACCCTTGGCCCAGACTAAAATTATGAACAAGTAACTTGATGTGTATTTTGTAATAATTTTCCGATTAGGTCACAGGCTACATGGGCCTTCAGTTATCAAGTACACATACCCAGGAATGGGTATGCCTACCAGAATTCACAGGATATTGGTCAGTCGTTAATTGAAAGGAAAGAAATTGTATTAAGTGTTTTAAAGTCCACATGTCTTTCTCCAAGCCCAGTGGGAGAAAGAAAGCACGCATAGGCCAGAGGATCACCTCTTCTTCCATCCTGTGGAATCTTGGGATTGAATTCAGGTTGTAGACTTGGAGAGGCAAGCACTATCATGGGCTTTGTTTTATTTGAATTGTTCATAAAACACCATGTTCTCTCCTGTCTTTCTCAGTACTTTGATTCCTTGTGCTATTCTTCCTCGTTCATCACTCATCTCGTTCTTTGCTCTGAAGACTTCTTCAGCAGTGTGGAAACACTAATTACTGTCCTATTATAGTCACAGCCCAAATCCTCCACCCCTTCCCTCTCACCTCACTTCTTCCTTCCCAGCCCCTTGCTCTAGCAGCAATAGTTGAACTGCAGTCTTGTGAGCAGCCAGATCAGTGAACGAGGCACATCTAGATCAAAAAAGGCTGAGTTTTCATAATTCTCTCTGCTGTTCACCCTTGGATCAGAGTCCCAGAAATAAGAAATGTCAAATACCCATTATATCTTTGGTAGGAGCACTCAGGGCAACCTTGGGCTTTTTTCTTGTTGCTGTATTTTTTTTTTCCTTTTCCTACTGTTTTATTGCAGGTGAGAGCTGTCTGATGCTAGGCAAGTTCTGAAACTGCATTTTTATTATGCTCTGTGGTAGTGTCTGGCCAATTTCTCTTGGATTTTATTTATTTATTTATTTTGGTTTTTCAAGACAAGATTTCTCTGTAGCTTTGGGGCCTGTCCTGGAACAAGCTCTTGTAGACCAGGCTGGCCTCAGACACTCAGAGATCCGCCTGCCTCTGCCTCCTGAGTGTTGGAATTAAAGGTGTGCGCCACCACCACCTTGTTTGATTTCAAAATAATCTTTCAGCTTCAATTATTCTTGATTGTTGGCCTCATTTGTTTTTCCTTTTGTAGTTATCTGTGTCAAAAAGGTCACTCTTCAATCTTTTAGTACATTTATTTATTATTTCCTTTTAGCAGTTTATTGAGAGTGGTATGTGGTGTGTACAACAGTGCACATGGTGAACTTGTAAGAGTCAGTTCTCTTCTTCTCCAGTGTGGCTCACTCACTCTGTAGACCAGGCTGGCCTCAAACTCAGAGATCCACCTACCTGGACCTACTGAGTGCTGGGATTAAAGGCGTGTGCCACCATCGCCTGGCTATAATTAGTTTTATAGATAGGTTTTTATTTTCTTTTTATAGCTTAAAAAAGATTTTATTTTATTTGGAATATGTGTATGAATGTGGATCTGTGTGTGAGTGTACACACACAAGTACAGTGATGATGGAGTTCAGAGGCATAGGCTCTCCTGGATCTAGAGTTACAGATGGTTGTGAGCTGTCTGACATGACTCCTGCGAATCAAACTCCTCTCAATAACAGTGTGTGCTCCTAACCATTTAGCTATCTTTCCAGCTCCCCCTTTAAATCTTTTTAATTACTTTTATTTATGTATTCATTTTGTGGGTGCTTATGTCATGGAAGGAATAGATTTTCTCCTTCCACTATATTGATACAAGGGAGGGGACTCAGGTTGTCAGTTTTGGCAGCAAGTACCTTTATCTGCTAAACCATCTTTCTAGTACCTATAGGTAGTTGCATTGTTGTTTTAAATGTCATGTGGAATAGAGGGAATTGGATTAGCACATCATCAGATAGTGGTACCACACAACCTAATCAGACCACAGCATGGAATCCAGATCCCTATAGTTAGGGTACACTGGGTGCTGGTACCACATTGCATGCTGTTACCTGTCATTTCTTAGGATGTAGGCTAATATTTGTAGAGGAAGGCAGTGGTATTTGCTTTACCCTATTAAAAAGACAGCTAACAGGTTTTCGGTATGTTGTCAGCACCATTCCTAGCAACATTTCTAGATGACATTGTGTATCTAGTTGGGGAAATACCATCATGTGAACCGAAGTGGACTTTAATGAATAAACCCTGTAAACTTCAGTTACAAATCCTGAAGTTTGGTGTGAAATTCAAATGTTTGGGGGCTGGAGCGATGGCTCAGTGATTAAGAGCACTGATTGCTCATTCAAAGGACCCGAGTTCAATTCCTAGCACCCACATGACAGCTCTGTAATGTCTAGATCTGACACCTGCACACATACATGCAGGCAAAACACCAATGCACATAAAATAAAGTAAAAAGAAACACAAATTTAAAAAAAGGAAATTCAAATGCTTACCCTTGTTCTAGAACAAGGTTTGTTTCTAGAGCAGAGTCTTATAGAATGGTATCAGAAATAAAACTGTAGTAGAAGAGAAGCAAAACTTTGAAACCCATTGAGGTGCATAAATCTGTGAGGTATATAGGAAAAACAGTATTTTTCTACTTGGCATCTACTTTAATATGCACTTCTAATTCAGAATTTCTGAAACTTGCATCTTTTGTTACTGTTCCAATTGCTGTTAACTCAGACATCCCATCTCATCTAATTACTCACTGAATATCTGTTTTTCATTTACTTGACTTTTTTTTTAATGTGTATTGAGTGCCCATGGAGGTCATGGGGGGTAATTAAATCCCCTGGGAATGACTTACAGGTTATAGGGAATCAGACCCAGACTCTCTAGAAGAACAGCTAGTGCTCTTTACTACTGAGCCATCTCTCCAGCCCCATTTACCTCATTTTTTTCTTGCCTGACCTAGCTCAGGTTTTCATCTTTTGTATATTTGTGCTGTAATCTCATGCCAATGTTCTTTCTAGTACATGGTGCTGCTATATATTTTTATTTATTTGTGGTAGGCCAGACATGGTCCCTCCCATGTCTTACTGAGACCTGTAATGTAGTGGAGGAGATGGTCAATTAATGAATATATAATTATGAATCAAAATGTTAGATAGTGAACTAATGAATAGATAACTATGAATCAAAATGCTCTAAAAGAAAGTCATTTGATTCTAGAATAAGTAACACATAAATCCACCATGGATTTTGGAGAGGGGGTTATTTTACTTTTTAAATTTTTAAGTATTTTTATCTTATATGTATGAATGTTTTATTTGCATGTATATCTGAGCACTACATGCATGCTGATGCCCACAGGTCAGAAGAGGGTGTCAGATCCCCTGCAACTAGAATTTCAAATGGTATGAGTCGCCATGTGCTGGGAATCAAATGCAGGTCCCATGCTCTTAACCACTGAGCCATCTCTCCAGGCCTCCAGGCTTTTGATTTTTTTCTTTTGAGACAAGTATTATTGTGTAACCCTGGCTGGTTGGCCTGGAACTCTTTGATCAAACTCAAAGGGATTTGCCTGCCTCTTCTTGCTGAGTACTGGGATTAAAGGTCTGTATAGCCTTGCATAGATTTTTAAAATGTATAATTTGGCACATTTTTTCCATGCTGAAAAAAAAACCTAATCCACTATCATAGGCCAATATTTAAAACTACTTGTCAGGCAGTGGTGGTGCACGCCTTTAATCCCAGCCTTGGGACGCAGAAGCAGGTGGATCTCTGGGAGTTCAAGGCCAGCCTAGCCTACTGAGTGAGTTCCAGGAAGCCAGGACTATAGAGAAACCCTGTCTCAGTAAACCAAAATAAGTAAATAAGCTATTTTAAATTACTGTGCATGTGTGTGTAATAATTTTAAATTATTGTGTGTGTATGTGGGGGGATTGTGGGTGAGTGGGAACCGTGGTGGACATGTGAAGGTTAGAGGACAACTTTGTGGAGTTGGTTCTTTTCCACCTTTACATAGGTTCTGAAGGTTGAATCCAGTTTGCCAGACTGTGGGGCAAGCGCCTTTACCCACTAAGCAGCTATCTTACTGGCTTCTAGACGTATTTCAGATTTTATTTGTCTTGATTAAACCTGGCTTTCCTCAGCTTTATTTCACATTTCAGTCTATCCATATCCTTTTTATAGCCATCCCAGTGATTTATTCTGTATGATTTTAGTTTGTTTCTTTTCTCTTTTCTGTTGGAATGCCCTTCTCTGCTTCCAAGACATTCACATCCCCAGTCCGTCCCTTCATTCAAACTAGTACAGTGCTTAGTCTCTTTCCTGAAGCCTTTTTACCCACATTTCTTCTCATTCTCCTATCTCCATAACTGATTTCATTTTTTCCTGTGTCTCTTTAGGATTTTTTTGAGGGGGTGGTGACTACGGTCTCTATTAGAGCCGGGCAGTGGTGGTGCACGCCTTTAATCCCAGCACTTGGGAGGCAGGGGCAGGCGGATCTCTGTGCGTTCCAGGCCAGCCTGGTCTACAAGAGCTAGTTCCAGGACAGGCACCAAAGCTACAGAGAAACCTTGTCTCAAAAAAACAAAAACAAAGAACAACAAAAAAGATCTCTATTACAGTAATTTATCATATGCTGCCTTAAATTATAATTATTTGTGGTTGTAGTTTCTTCCTGCCTCATTCTAAATTCTGTAGGACAGCAATGTCACCTCTGTTCTTTTGTCTCCCATAATTCCTAGCCCAATACTTTGAATATAACTATGCATAATTAATGTTTTCTGAACAAAATTAGACTTAGACTTTGAAGAAAGAAACTTTGTATGATTTTTTTCAAACTCTTTTTATACTAGAACATTCCATTTAATGCATTTTATCCCAAAGTAAATAAACTAGGAACAAGACAGACTGTGAATGGCTTAAGAACCCCTTCTGATTCAAGGGCAGGCTTTGTTACCTTACTGTCTGTAGCATTGCCCATTCCATGTATGCATCCTAACTTGGAGGAGTGTATGCAAGGTGGGCCACTCACAGGAACCAGTCTGGTTCTGCTAGAGAAATAGTATTGGGTATTCTGGGTCTTGTTGACCTTTTTAAGGTTTTGTTTGTTCCTTTCCATTGAGTTCCTGCTATATGTGAAATAGTGTTATAGCTTCTTAAGATCTGTCATTGAGCCGGGCAGTGGTGCGCAAGCCTTTAATCCCAGCACTCAGGAGGGAGAGGCAGGCGGATCTCTGTAAATTAGAGACCAGCGTGGTCTACAAGAGCTAGTTCCAGGACAGGCTCCAAAGCTACAGAGAAGCCCTGTCTCGAAAAAAACAAAAAACCAAACAAACCAAAAAAAAAAAAAAGATCTGTCATCGAATTAAATAGACCAAGACAAAAACAATAGCCACCAATGGACTTTACCTTTGTGAGTGAAGAGGTTTTGTTCTGTAGTCCAGGCTGGCTTTGAAGCACCCCTGCCTTGCCTTCTGCAGTTCTGGAATTACAGGCTTGAGGCACCAGACCCAGTAGATTGTATCTTTTAAAAGGAGATAAGAATAAACATAGTAAGTAATTATATAGTATTAAAAGGTTGCGAAATGATGTAGAGGAAACGGAACAGGGTAATGGCTGAAAATACAGAAGGGTTAGATGGATCAAGTGGGAGGTTAGCTGTTTTTAATAAGATTGGTTGATGCTAGTGTGTTCCTGGATGGTTATAGACTCCTAAGATTGGTAGCTGCTTTTCTGCCCAGCAGAGAGAAAGAGGCAGTTGTTCCAGAGTCCAGCTGACTGAGGTGAAATAGCTGCTGAAGTCTTCTCTGTTGGCTGGCATTCCTGGAAGTTAATCACAGTGACAGTTGGACTCAGTTGTGTCTAGAAGACACTAGGTATAAGAGCAGTTCCCTGAAAGTGGGATTTGCCCAGCTGCTGAGTAGGCCTTGGGTGTCTGAATTTACCGGTGAAGTAGGCTTCTGAATTTTTTCCTTTCTCAGGGGGAAAAGGTAAAAAATCTGACCTTCCTTCTTTCTAGTGAGGCTTCAGCAAATTTGAGTTAGTTTTTCAATCTTTCAAAGAACATACATATGGATTGGCATCATAGCCCGTGCCTATAATCATAGCATTTGGGAGGTGGAGACAGGAGGACCGTGAATTAGAGGTCTGCTTTGGCTATATCATGAGTTCTAGGCCAGCCTGAGTTACATAGGGAGCCCCTGCATCAAAAACTGGTGCACTGGTTCAAGGGGTAAAGACACCTACTGACCTGTGTTCAGTCTCCAGTACCTACACAGTGGAAGGAGAGAACCAGCTGCTGCATATGGTCCACAAAAACTATGACACATGCTTGTACTCAACAAAGCCATACCTCCTAATCCTTTCAAACAGTTCCACTCCCTGGTGACTAAGCATTCAAATATATGAGCCTGTGGGGACCATTTTTATTCAAATTACCATGACAGCTGAGGTACAAGGCAATATTTGGACCTGTCTGCTCTATTTTTAATTTTTTATATCACCAGATAATAGTTATGGTGTACTAGATGACTTATTATTTTTCCAAAATATGTTATTTATAATATGTAGCATTAGAATATATTTTTGGGCTCTCAAGGTCAAATACAGGATCAGCAAGCACTTTACCCATGAGTTGTTGATCCTAGCCCAAAATTTTTTTTTTACTCAGATCCATGCTAAGACAAATCAGTAACTTTTAGGCAATTTGTAGACCCTGATGGTGAGTTGGTTTTACGTTGTCTCCCCACTTTTGAGGTTATACTCTATCTGATACTAAAAGAAGCTACACATCTTCAGAATGCATAAGTGATAGTTCCAGGTCATCTAGAACTACATAGAAATATCTAAGTGGAGATAGAAAAATTTAAAAGCTGCAGTATTTAGCGGGGCATGATGTCACGTGTCTTTAATCCTAGCACTCAGGAGACAGAGACAGGCAGATCTCTGAGTTCAAGACCATCCTGGTGTACAGAGCATGTACCAGGGCAGCCAGGATTACATAGAGAAAACATGTCTCAAACAAACAAAAAACAAACAGAAAAAAAGAATTATTTGATAGGCTTAGAGGCTGTGAGGAGAGAAAAGGAATCTTGAAAAATCACAGAAAAAACAATTGGGTACATATAGAAATTAATCAAAAGCAGAAAGACAAATTTGACATTTCTCCTATAATTTAAGGTAAAGCTTGCTGCTCATTTATTTACTTAATTAGTTTTATTGAGAGAGCTTTTTCTCTGTATAGTCCTTGCTGTCCTGGAATTTGCTTTGTAGATCAAGCTGGCCTAATCAACAAATGGGCCATATAATAGCAAGATCCTGTCTCAATATGCAACAACAACAAAAAAAGAGCAGATGACTTGCCATGGTTTATCTATGACAGAGAAACAGTTTGTGGGAATTGGTTCTCTTCTTCCATCATGTGTGTCCTAGGGATCAAATTCAGGTTGTTGGGCTTGGCAGGAAGCATCTATACCCCTTGAGCCATCTTGCCAATCTGGTTTTTGGGGTTTTTTAATTTATGTTTAATGGGCGTGTGCATGTGTGCACTCATGCTGTATGTATGTGGGCGCTAGTTCCATGACATGCATGTGATCAGAGGACAAGTTTGTGGAGTTAGTTTTTTTTTCTATTTGTACTTTTGTCCCAGGAATTGGCTCAAGAATTTTACCCATTGGGCTGGAGAGATGGCTCAGCAGTTAAGAGCACTGACTGTTCTTCCAGTGGACCTGAGTTCAATTCCCAGCAACCACATGGTGGCTCACAACCATCTGTAATGAGATCTGGCGCCCTCATCTGGCCTGCAGGCATACATGGAGGCAGATTGTTGTATACATAATAAATAAATAAAATTTAAAAAAAAAAGAATTTTACCCATTGAGCCATCTTGGCAACCCAATAAATGTTTTTCATAACTGAAATATCAAGGGTCTGAAAGCTGGGCTGTGGTTGTGCATGCTTTTAATCCCAGCACTTGGGAGGCAGTGGTGTGTGAATCTGAGTTCAAGACCAGCCTGATCAACATAGTGAATTCCAGGACAGCCAGGACTACACAGAGGAAAAAGGAAAAATAAAGAAATATTAAAGGTCTGGAGATCTGGTTCAGTTGGTAAAGTGCTTGCCATGTAAACATAAAGACCATAGTTCAGAGACTTAACACCTGTGTAAAAGTTGGCCAGCAGCACACATCTGTAACCCTAGTACTGTGGTGGGTGTGTATAGAGATAGGTGGATCCCTGTTTCAATGTAAAGTGTAACAGAGGAAGATACTTGCATCCTCAAGCACATATGCACACATACACATAAAAGTTCAATATTCTCAATATTATAATTTTTCTGTGACATTAAGCTTTTGGGGGGCGTTGATATATGTGTGAGTATGTGCACAAGTACTTTGTCCTATTTCTTTGAACCTAGAATCTCTCTGAACCTAGAATCTAGCAAGGGTTTTCATGTAAACTGGTACCTAGTGAGCCTAAGCAATTCTATCCTCTCTCTGTATCACTCAGTGAAACAAGTCAGCTTGAGTTATAAAAGTATATGAGATCATGCTTACATAGCAAGCATTTCTAACTGCTGAGCCATCTTTTTTTTTTCTTTTCTTTCTTTTATTAATGAGACAGGGTCTTGTGTAGTTCATGCTAATGGAAACTCACTATGTAACCAGAGATGACCTTGAACTCTCTTTTCAGCTCAAGAACTATTTTATTGGCATTTAAAAGAAAACCAGTACAGGGTAGGTAAAAATCCTGGCAGTCACTAGGAGGAAAGATAGAGAGAAGAGGTCTTGCCTTTTAAGTTAAACATGGAATAGAAATAGAGATAGAATGGAAGTGGGTTAGTGAGCTAATGAACAAGCCAGGAAGCATGACCTTGAATTTTTAATCCTCTTGCTTCTACTTTCTTAATGTTAGAATTCTAGAAATTCATCATCAAATGGGCAAGAGCTTTAAGCCCTTTGAGATTTTATTTCAGGAATACATATTTTGAGTGAGTTGAAACATTGGTGAACCTCAGTGTGCAAAAATTGAATTAAAAAACAAGCAGAAAGCCTCAAGTACTTTCTCAGGATGAGTAATTTCTAGCCAACAATTGTAACTCCCAAATGAAACTGGAAATTCTGGTAAGCAATTCCTAGAAAAATTGGGTCAATGTGCTGCCTGCCAGAGAAATACTGGGCATCATTAGGAACAGAATCAGAACTAAATAAAAAAAAAGTTTCCCTCTACATAAAACTAAGGCTTTTCTAATATGTGTTACTGTCTTATTCTGGTTGCAAATTCTTCTCAGAATTAGTGGCCAAAGAATGTGAAGAATAACAACATAGGGGGTTATTAAAGGTTTTTATTTTATGTGTATGGATGTCTTATGTGTCTTAGTGCATCTTGTGTACTCGGTGTTCATGGAAGTCAGAAGAGGTTCCCCAATACCCCGGAACAAAAGTTTTAGAGATGGGCGTGAACTGCCATGTGGGTGCTGGGAATTGAACCCAGGTCCTCTGCAAGAGCCGCAAGTGTTTCTAACCACTGAGCAGCCTTTCAAGCTCCTAGCAGCTTTTAAAGTTATTTTCTCCTGCATCTTGCTGACTATTAAAACTGTGTGTGCTATGATACTTTGCTTGCCTATATTTCAGACCCCAGAGCTTGCTTGCTTTTATTCATTCATTCAAAGACAGGGTTTCCCATTGCTCGGACTGGCCTCAGGCTTACTGTATGGCCAGCAGTGACTCTGCACTGGTTCTCCTACCTTCACTTTTTTTAATATTTATGTATTTATTATGTATATACAATATTCTGTGTACGTGTATGCC
The DNA here is from genome assembly GCF_903992535.2 of Arvicola amphibius. Taxonomy (NCBI): domain Eukaryota; kingdom Metazoa; phylum Chordata; class Mammalia; order Rodentia; family Cricetidae; genus Arvicola; species Arvicola amphibius. The sequence goes on along the minus strand of NC_052049.1, from coordinate 134,323,840 downwards.
TGCACACCAGAAGAGGGCACCAGATATCATTGTAGATGGTTGTGAGCCACCATGTGGTTGCTGAGAATTGAACTCAGGACCTTTGGAAGAACAGGTAATGCTCTTAACCTCTGAGCCATCTCTCCAGCCCCCATCTTCACTTTCTTAGTGCTGGGATATCCACACTTGGTTATGTGGTGCTGGGGACTCAACCCAGAACTTGGTGTATACTAGGCAATAACTTGCCCAACTGAACCACACTCCCCAGTTCTTTTAAAAAAAAAAAAAAAAACTTTTATTTTATGTGCTTCGGTGTTTTGCCATGGGTGTTTTGTCGGATCCTCTGGAACTGGAGTTACAGACAGTTGTGAGCTGCCGTGTGGGTTCTGGGAATTGAACCTGGGTCCTCTGGAAGAGCAGCTGGTGCTCTTAACCATTGAGAAAGCCATCTATCCAACCCCTCCACCACCCCCCGCAGTCCTTTTTATTAACAATTTTTAAAATTTTGCCATGCTGGGAACTGGACTCAGGCTCAGGCTCTTTCACTTAAGCACCCTTTCTACACTGCACTGCATTCATAGCGTCTCAGGTTTTAGAGACTAATAAGTCCTGCCAAGTCATGGAGTGAACCTATAGGCTTGACCACCAGTTTTTGTGTTCTTTCTGTATTTGATACAGCATTCCCTTTCAAGCCAGACGTGAATTTATAGTATTTAAATAACTATCCTTATAAACACTAAGTAACTAAAATGTGTTAACTCTAGAGTTGGAAAAAATTAAAAATAGAATTTTAAAACTTGTGTGAAAGGAAGAGAGAACGTGTAAATGAGAGTGCATGTATGCCACAGCCTTAGAGAACAACTTTGGAGAGTCAGTTCTTACCTTGTTGAGGTTTGGTCTCTTGTTTCTACTGTAGTGCAGTTTACTCCAGCCTAGCCAGCCCATGAGTGTCCAGCTGATTCCCCTGTCTCTACCTCCCATCTCTGTGTAGGAGTGCTGGAATTACAGATGCATA